>NW_026936708.1:0-73277 GCF_032062105.1 Saccostrea cuccullata
CCCTCCAAGTAAGTCTTGTTAATAGTTCTGAAAAAATAATTTTGCAATTTGGAATCTTTTGTCCAATTTCAGTTAAATCATTTTGCATGTTTGGTAATAGTTTTCTTGAACATCCAAATTTAATGTCATTTGACCCTAAATGTATAATAATAAAATCTGGCAGAGGAAACTTTGATGTACAAAAAGAAACAGCATCCAATAAACTTTCCCACTTCATTCCTCTTATTCCATGCCAAAAAATATTTAATTTTGTCTTTTCAAATTCAAGGTTTTCTACACTAATGTCATTTGCTCTTTGAGCAGCCCAATGTACAATTGATGAACCTAAAATCCATACTACATACTTTTTGTAGATTTTAAAAAGAAGATCTGTACAACTAGAAATATCTATAAGTTTGCTTAAAATCTTCCAGTGTAAAAGAGATGAAACATTAACTACTGGAAAAGGTATTTTTGAAACTGTTAATCCTGGAAACTTGTCTTTTAAAATTTTTTCACAATGAACAAGATGATCCTCTTGAAAAACAGATCCAAGGCAACAGCTGAACTGTTCATTGCTGTTAATGAATTTAATCAGGTTCTCAAAAGTTTCTAATTTCAAAACTTGGATAATCTGTAAGAACAGGTAATACATAAAATCAATCCAGAAATGATCAAACTGTACAGGGATATTATTGTTACGCTGATTTTCTACATGCATATCTAAAAAATGTTTCTGGCCAAAGTTAATTTTGCATGTCGGGCAGCATGTGGAGGGATACGCATACCATGGCAAATGGTCTTTTATAACGTGACGCTTAACATGTGTGAATTTTGCAGTACAAATTGGGCATGGTTTCCCTCTTTTACTAGTAGTAGACCCAGGCACTTTAGATGGAGGACTGAGTAGTTGATCATACTCGTAATCAGGAACGAAGTCCTTTTCTTCTTCCATTTTAACTAAATAAAACACTAAATATATCATAAGTTTATCCCGATACTCACAATTCCGAATATTTATATACATTTTGAGAATAAGTGTACTTATTCAATACCATATTATATATAAAATATCTAGGGCGAATCAGTAGGTTGAATTGTATGTCATAAAATATATATATTACAATAAACAATATGTTGGCAAAGAACAAGGGGCGTTTTTGCCGTTTAAATGCCGCGTGTTGAAATTTACTTTTAATTGTCGAGGAGGAAAGCTAAATAAATTTCCTTTCAGATAATATATAACAGTATATGTTTATTTTTTAAATATTATAAAAATAAATGCCTGGAAATGCCGTTATTTTGAAGTTAACGTCACCATTTTAGCGTTGACGTTATACAGGTCAATTGTAAAGGTGCTGTGATAAATCCCTACACATATCAGTATAACACAATTCGTATCGTTTTAACCAATGTAAAATAAAAAGAAAGAAACAACACAATTATAAATAGAAATTGTTTTCTTTAATAATCATGAATAAATAAACATCATAACAATCTTTGCTCGAATATGCAACACAAGACATTTATATTTATTCAAAAACCAACAAGAAATACGCTGCAGTGATATAAACGTATAAACGATCTATATCGTGAAAATAATGATACATGTACTAAGTATTTTATGTATTTCTGTCGAACATTTCTGTTTTAAATGATAATTAACATCGATAAATGTGAAAAATATCACTTCCAGAAAATAATTGTATCTAGCTTGTAGACAATCTATTCTTCGGTTGAGCTCTCCTCGCCGCTGTCAGAATCGTCGATCACGCGAGCTGCGTCCTCGAGGTGTTCTGACCAATCACGCACTCCTTGCACGGGCTTATCCTGATGTCGGGCATGCGATAGAAACCAAATCACGCTTGTTATATGTGCGCAGCAACCAACAATGCGTGCGCCGGCTTTACACTTACAGTACCATGATACCACAACGCCATCTTCGTACTTTACCCAACAGGAGTATTTTTTGGAACTGACATGACGACTCTGAATTTTGGCTCCAATAATACCATACAGGTCCTCGTTCACAAGGATTTCGTATGTACCGTCATCCTGTAAGTGTTCCTGAGTGTATGCTTTTGCCATCTTTACTTGGTACACTCCTAGCGTTAACTGGCGAATTTCGGAATCAGACAGTTTAGGGAAGTCTTGCGCAAAGCCGGCTGCGTCAATTTTTTGCCATGAATATGTCCTGTTTGACAGTCCATTACTTTCTACAAATTCCTGTAGCTCGTTTGTCCGCTTGGAGAGATGTAGCATTTTTAGGGCCATGGCCTGATCCTCTTCCGCATTGCCAGAACTTAACACGGAAGTAAATCTGTTGCACAGGGCACACACGATCCTTACGTAGTCTCCAATAAAGGGAATCTGTGTATTTGGTATGACATGATTCAGATATTTCCATCTCTTCAACCTCGCATTGGCCGATTCGACAACCCACCTTACCTATAAAAAATTGATTTGAAATTAATGATTTAAACAATGCACCCAATTTTATAATGTTAACATGAAATATTTCATAAGTACTAGAAGACAAGTACAATGTACAAATGTACATGAAATTTAAAGTAAAATAGTAAAAATACCTTAGTTATTAAGCGTGATTGGTTAGCTTCCTGTGTGGTGTCTATAGAACACAACCCATGGGGAGAGGGGGGGGGGGGGGGGTTGTGGCTTTTGCAGTTATTAAATGTCACTCACTACCATCGGCTCATACATTGTACGTGTCTGAGAGAGGAAAGAACGACAACAATGCATAGGTGATTGTAACTAAAGCAAGTAAAAGTGACCTTGAACCCCCCCCCCTTAGAAAACGCGGACACTTCCTTGGAAACGCGGATCTTTATGAAATAGGTATGAAATATCATAGGTATGAAGCTTTAAAAGTAATCGACTACCCCTACCACCACCACGGCGAAATACTTTTAACGTTTGGGGAATGAGTTTAGGATTTTTTTCTGCTTGTCAAGAAATTTCTGGATTTATTTTTTTTACCAGACAGTACCCCCCTGGAAAATATTACTGGACCCGCGCCTGTCATCTCATAAGTGAGAGCAGACCTCATGCCAGGCACGTTACACCTCACCCCCTCCTAGCTATGTGAATTATATAATGAATTTTATTAAAATGATAAATAAGTACCTTTTTTAATCTGTTACAACAAATAGTAAAGAGGCGCTTCTAGCATTTCGAGGACATTTTCAGTAGTAAAAGGTTACGTTTGGGTAAAAAAGTGGGGAGGGGGCAGGAACCCCTTGATACTACGTGCCTTTATTCGTTTTCTTTATACATGTACAATACCAGTATCATGGATGAAGAGAGACGTGCGGTAATTATAAATTGAAAATATAATGCACATCTTACTGTGGTGTTCATTTAATTACTGAACTTAATCTCTGCAAGTTAACAATCAAAGTAATGTTTTGAAGTCACTGGTCACCATTTATGATTCACGCAAGCTCAAGACAGCTCAGTATTCCGTAACGCTACAACTCCATTATTCGTAGGGAATGAAAGTAGTCCCGGAGAATTGACACTGTACGGAGTTTGAGATTCAACTATATATTTACTTATTTGACAGAACTTTTACGTCTTGTATTTCATTCAATGGGTATAGGCTCTATTTGGGAAATTCAATACATATTTTCACTAGAAAAATTCTTCCGTACGGGTATAAAATGTAAGATGTAATAGAATTTGTATCCTTTAATTAGGTATATACGTGGTTGGATTTGTGCAGGCTAAGGGTTGTCAATCAAATAGGTTTTATGTCTGTCATTCATCGCTTTTTGTATTTGAATATTGAATCATGTTTTCGATAGTAAATTTGAGAAAATAGCAATTAATAAAATACTTACGTGTAACCATCAACAGGTATGCACCATTCTTCTAATCTGCAACTCTAATCTTCGGCAGTTCATTTGAATAACGGTTTCCAAGGTAATTATATATCGAAGTAAAAGTTGAACTGTTCAAGAAATTCTGCAAATTCCGTGAACATTTTGTGTCATTTTCATAGGGAGCGCAGGTGACAACCAACACCAATTTTTGCATACAGTAAGAAGAGATAATATTGCATATGTATACCAAATATGAAATTGGTTGTTACATGCGCTGGTGTTTAAAATTACGATGAAATGTTCAATTTAATGCATATTTTCTCATTTTTCATTGAACGCACTGTTTTTGGCGCGCTATTATGACGTCATAGTAAGCACTACGTCATTTTCTAACAGATGTGAATAAAGTACATAGCCCTGTCAGTTTATTGGACAAAATTGATGCATGAAATATGGGAGATGAAAATATATGAAAATCCGCGGCCATAATATGTAAATACCGCTCCTAGTTCTTAATCATCAAGATCATAATCAGCCAAATATCTTGGTTTTCTCCTATTTCTCTCTGGCTTCTTTTTAGAATTATCTGAGACATCACAAGACAATGGTATCAGAGTATCCGACTCCACTATCTGTTGATTTCCAGATAAATCTTCACTATCATCATTAAAATCATTTTCTTGCCCATTAAAAAGTTCTGAAAGGTTGAACACATTGTCAAAATCTGTTTCTTGAACAGAGTTAAACTCAACATCATCTTTCTTAAGAATTTGATTTCTTAACCGAGATAACCATACAGGATGGTTTCGATCTTGACAAAGCTTAATTCTGTCATGATGAATAACTTCCTCTCTTTTTCTGTTTTTTATTTTATACAGAACAGGGGATTTAACTTCTGAAATGATGTAAGGGCCTTTCCAAGGGGATTTTAATTTTGGACTTTGGCCAACAGTTGTAGCTGAATTCAATTTATATACAACATCCCCTATCTGATATGTACTTTGAAAAATTTTCAAATCATAATCTCTTTTTTGTCTTTGTTGTGAACATTTGAGATTATCTCTTGCTTCTTTATGGATAAGTTCCAAATTTGATCTTAAAGCTGACATGAATTCTTAAAAACGCAACATTTTCATCTATGTACGACTTGTTTCATATCAACTCTAGCCGTATTCCGCCATATTTCTTTCAGATACCTTGTCTCATTGTAACGATGTATACCCCAATGCGCTCGTTACACTTGAATGATTTTTTGGATTGGGTATCGACTTGTGCACATCTCCGATGGTAAAGCATATGAGAACACCTGAGGTGATCAAGACATTTCAAAAACAAAATAAACAACATAATAATCATATTTTTGAATGATTATTGATTTGAATCAAAAGAAAAAATGCAAGTTTGGATGAGTACGTATTTTTACAGTGCGCCAATTTATGGAGAATAAACTTGAAATAAAAAGCAGTAAAATTTGCAAACACATTTTGAAATTATATCATTTGAATGGAACAAAACAACCAACGTCTTTGATTTGCAGGTCCTATGCAATTGATGCATATCGAGAAAACGCCTCGAACGCTGTAAACGTACCCATACCTGGTAATAAGGTTACTGCATCGGTTCGAAGATGTGCACAAGTCAAGTGAAATACACCCTGAATTCCATTTATTGAAATATGCATCACAAAAAAGAAATAAACTCCATAAAAACTCTATAGTAAACACACTGTCGTTACTCCGTACACACTAACACGACGATACACTTAGCCCGTGCTGATCAGATTTTGGTCAGGGAAAATATCACAAGTGGAAAGAGAAGTTATATGGTATTTGCGCGGCTGAAAGGGGGGGATGGATATTATAACTGATGTTCATAAGCTATAATTGTGAATTGTTTATCTACATGTAGTTCTAATATACATTCTATACAAAGTCATGTATATAGTCTGCAGTTGGTTTGCGTCGCAAAATTCATTTGTCAATTATAGCTGATTATTTTAGTACTAATCTCAAATCTAAACAAAGTAATTTGATGTACGGCTATAATTTACTTCAAATCTTAAAAGCAATTAACCAGAATACAAATTTTTATGTGTACATCTATACATTATCTATACATTCTCTAACACATACACACACGGAGAAAGGCCATCCCCTGTTCAGATTGACATTTAGGCATTTGATTTTTTGGATGGGGGGGGGCATACAAAAATAATTGACATGACCGTTATTTAAATATTCTTGAAAGACAGACATTTCTGCCGAATTCAGTTTTGAGATTTTTTTAAAATGTGTCACTCCGACCACAAATTATGTGCATTTTGAGGAATGTAATTGTTTTATAACTATGTTGTTACAGGAAGTATTTCGAGATTTCAGTATCCCTGCCTGATAGTCTAGGTATTTTTTTTTATATATATAAATAATTTCTGTAGGTGAATTTGGGAGATAATTTTAAAAGCTAGGGTAGGGATACTTGACACTGGTTGAATACGGATAATTATTATTTATTTTTTTTGTATATTGAACTCTCTCTCTCTCTCTTATTCTCTCTCTCTCTCTGTAACCACCCGTTGGGGCAATGATAGGTATTAAATCCTACGCACTTTGCGCTGTACCATTTATTATGCCTTAGGAGAGATCAAGGATTTTTTTTAGGCGGGATGTCGAAATTTCATAAATTGAATAATAATTTTACTTTGGACAGGAAATTTACCTAAACGCCCAAATTGAAAGAGAAACTAGACGTACATGCATTATGAGCAATGAACTCACTAAATGATACCCCCTGTCTCCCATATGGTTATAATGGCAAAGTCCATATTTCGCTAAACCCATACGTGTCAGATCAAAAAGTAAAATAGGAGGTGCATAATGGTAATATGTAATAAACTTAAGATTCTTTGAAAGTTTCTTTAAATTTCTCTAAGTGGTGTAAGAGGATTTGCGGATAAGAGATGGGTATCCCAAAGCGTAATAGACAGACGAACGGACATAACGATTACCTCCCACTTTTCAGGCGGGGGATATAATAAACGTGAAATATAAATCACAGGAATGGGAACATTGGGAACTCTCTCGAATATCTTCTCAAACGTATGTGTCGAACTTGGACAACAGACAAGAGAATTTTTAAAAAGCTAGTTTTAGGTAGAATGTGGAATTCTCACGAGGAGTTTACTCTCTCTTCCTATATGCTTTTTCTAATAATCATTAATTATTTATGTCTAAAAATTTAATTCACATTAAATTCTATTTTCATTATCGTTGTACCAAAGAATCAAACTCGTTTATTATACCCCACGCCTGAAGTATAATGTTTTTGATCCGTCAGTCAGTCTTTTTTTTTTTTTTTTTTTTTGGTCAGCGCAACTTCTCATAAACCACTGTACAGAGTTTTGTCGAACTTTGCAGATATTTATAGGAGACAATGTGTCTGTAGATTTGCACATCACCAGGAAATTCCGAATTCTTTATTTTTCGGGAATTTCCGCACTTTTACATTTATATTTTGGCCATATCTTGAATATAGAGGTGAGCAGTGCATAGATGTGCATATTACAAGGAACTTACGATTCCTTTATTTTTTTTTCTGGGAATTTCAGCACTTCGACTTTTGGGGGAGCGTGGGGTATGTGAACGTGCTCACTTTTTCTTTCACAGTGCATAAAATTATAAATAACTTTAAATCAAATTATATTAGGTCTAATAAAGCCAATACACAGTATTTATTTGATAATAATTGATCATAAAGAAATCCAATCTGTTTCAGATGTTTTTCTTACATTATTTTTATGAGAGTGTTATGCATGTTTTATCACCCCCCCCCCTTCATATCACGGGAAAATATCTTCAAAAGGTGAATGATTCGTACAAATGTAATAATGAGCTGCTTTTTTATGAATTTGATGAAGTTAAACCATGTACTTAATCGTAAATTTTATTTACAATATGTACAGACAAGAGTAATGTTTATTTTTGAAAAAAGTACTTTTTCTTCAATCAACCCCACTGAGCTTTCAACCTTTGATATTTTCCCTGACCATATAAAATGATCGGCATGGGCCACGTGTGTCCAAGCATCTTTTACTGTTGAGTTAGCAATGGATTACATGACTTCTGAGATGCATTTTTCAATAAAAGTAGAATAGGATAATTCTTTCGACATGTGCACATCCCTGTAACGATAGCAGTAGTCAGGTAAATGTTTTTATCACTGCGTTTGACGCGTTTTCTCGACCTGCATGGGTGTTTGATGTACATGTATGTATTCCGTGTTAGATTATTTTCTATATTGCAGCAAATTCATTCAAAAATAATTTAATTCTCGGTATAGTTCTATTTTTTGTTGAATTTTTACTTTTCAAACATGTATTTGGTTAGTTTATGGACTTCTAAAAACTTTGTTATCGGAGATGTGTACACGTCGACAGTCAGGCTAGAAAATCACTCAAGTGAAGCAATCGTACAAGGCTATATATAGCAGGTACAGGTGACCAAAAATTTTCAATTAAATATGGCGGAATCGAAGAAATATGGCGGACAAAGGCGTACAGGAATGTAGTAAGTCGTACAAAGATGAAAAATGATGGCTTTTTAAGAGTTCATGTCAGCTTTAATTTTGAAACAAATTCATTTGCATCTGTTTCATTTGTATTGAACGTTTTACCAAGAAATATGTCTAATGGTTGTAAAACATCTCTCCCTAACATCATTTGATTTGGTGTAAACCCTGTTTGTCTGTTCTTTGTAGCTCGAATTGCTCCTGCAAGCTGTTGTAAATATGAGTCCCAGGTATCTTGTTTGTTTTTTATGTAGCACCTTAAAGCTTGTAGAATTGTTCGATTATATCTTTCTATCTGACCATTTGAAGCTGGGTGATAAGGGGTAGTTCTCGTCTTAGCAATTTGTAAAAGATCACAGATATTTTGCAAGATATTACCATCCGTATTTTTACCTTGGTCCGTGTGCAGTTCTAATGGGCAACCTACTCTACAAATGAAGTTATCAACCAATGTTTTAGCTATGAGCTCAGCCTTTTGATTTGGTAAAGGGAAACATTCAACCCATTTAGTAAACTGATCTATGATCATGAGAATGTATTTATTCCCTAATTTTGTTTCAGGTAAGGGGCCTAAAATATCCATATGGACTCTTTCCATTGGAATGCCAGAATGATACTGCCCTAATTGACCTCTAGCTTTGACATTTGGTTTTTTTATTTTTATTGCAAACTTCACATGATCTTACATATTCCTTACAGTCAGTACGCATATTATACCATATAGCACATTTTCTCAGTTTCTCTAGCGTATTTGTTTGCCCTAAATGTCCCGAAAGTGGAATATCATGACATAATTCCAGTACATTTTGTATCAGACTTCTTGGAACTACATAAAGTAACCTCGGTATTAAAGGGTCTTCCCACAAATAGTACAAAATACCATTTTTTATTTGTAGCTATGATCTACATAGCCAAAAATGTCTTACAGTCTTACTGGATAATTGAAGTTCCTGAATAGATGGTTCATATTTGTTTGTTAACCACAACTTAATTTGATAAAGGTCTGAATCTTCTTCTTGCGCATTTTTGATAATATCATTGTCTAATTCTATGCTTTTATATTGATCTAAATCTGAACTAGTCCTTGTGGATCTTATTGATATGGGAACTGCATAATCTATGTCTTCTTCAAAAGTTTCCCATTGTTTTCTAGCTCTAGTACAGAAAGGACAACCTCCACAAGGGAGACAATCGAGTGGAATATTTGCTCTATAATTATTACATGATGGTAATGGGTCAGGAATTCTCGACAACGCATCTGCATTTTGATGATGTTTACCAGATCTATGTTGAATGACCATATTGTATTGCGCTAATTCTTCTAACCACCTAGCTAACTGACCTTGGATATTCTTGAAATTCATCAACCAAATCAGACTGTTATGATCTGTTCTAATAACAAAAGGTCTTCCTAATAAAAAATGTCTGAATTGTCTGGTAAAAACAACAATAGATAATAATTCTTTCCTAGTTGTACAATATTTGCGTTGTTGTGGTGTTAAAACTTTACTAGCAAAGGAAATCGTTTTTTCTATGCCATCTTGAATTTGACTTAATTCTGCTCCTATACTCTTATCTGAAGCATCAGTATCTAATATGAAAGTCTCTTCGGGATCTGGATGGTTTAATATTGTTGCTTTAAACATAGCTTCTTTCAATTTGTCAAATGCCTCTTGATGTTTATCTAGCCAATTGAACTCTGAATGTTTACTAACTAAACGGTGTAATGGTTCAACGATGTCAGCAAAATGATCAATATGCTCTCTATGATAATTTGCAAAACCAAGAAAGGATTCCAATTCTTTAATGTTTGTTGGAACTGGCCAATTTTTCATTGTTGTTATATTTTCAGGAGTTATCATAATCCCTTTTCCATTTACAATCTTGCCTAAGAATTTAACTTCTTTCTGAAAAAACTGGCATTTCTTTGGTTTAAGCTTGAGATTATATTGCTGAAATCTTGATAGTACATGTTCTAACTTTTTAAGATGATCTTCAAAGTCAAAGCCTAGAACCAATATGTCATCTAAGTATGCTAAACACTCTGTCCATGTTAAACCCTGAAGTACTAACTGAATTACTCTACTGAATGTAGCAGGGCTGTTACATAGACCAAATGGTAGTCGATTATGTTCAAACAAACCATATTTTGTTATGAAAGCAGTCTTGTGTTTGTCATCTTTATGTACAGAGATGTTCCAGTATGCGGCTTGCATGTCAAGAGTACTCAAAAAATTACTCCCCTTTAATGATTCAATACAGTCAGTGATGTTTGGTAAAGGGAAAGCATCTTTAGTTGTAACCTTGTTCAATACTCTAAAATCTATGCAATACCTTAAACTACCATCTTTTTTATAACTAATACTGGAGAAGAAGCCCAATCAGAAGAGGATGGTTCTATGATACCCTTTTCTAACATTTGATCTAAATGCTCTTTTTCTTCTTTCTCAAAACATAAGGGTGTTCTTCTTAGTTTTTGTCTAATTGGTTTAGCATCACCTGTGTCAATTCTGTGTTGAATATCTCCATTGAATAAACCCATGTCAAAATCATTTTTTGCAAAAACATCTTGAAATGAAATAATGAATTTTGCAAATTGAATACTTTGCTCTGTCGACAAATTTTGAATTGATTTTTCAAACATTTCTGTTAAATGTTTTGGTATTTTTTGTCTAATCTGATCTAAGTTTAGATTTTCAATACCTATTTTTCTGATTTTAATAAGGTCTTCACTATCTAGTGACTGTGATCTTTCATGTTCCAAGACCTCATCTAATTGTATACCAATGCCCACATCAAAGTTTTTCTTGATGGTTTTATATTTGTCTGTTGGGTTTCTCAATAAGATAAAATTTTGTTCTTTGCTATTTATGCAATTTGGTGACAAAAGACCATGAAGATTGTAACATGGACTTATAGCAATGTCAAATTCTGGGGTAATGTCATAATCTACTTCAGAGTAAATATAAGCATGTGGAGGAACCACCACTTTCTTTTTCGTGCGTATTCTGAAAATTTTTATTTTCTCTTTGTCCTCATTTGCAATACATTTTGCAGGAATTTTACAATTTTTTATTGTTACTGAAAAATCCTGTAAATTTATAGTTGCTTTATTGTGTTCTAAAAAATCAAGGCCTATAACTATTGGATCTGACACCTTAGCTACTACAAAATTCCATTTTGTGCTAAAATTTCCTATTGATAAGGATACATTTTGACATGTGACAGAATCTACCTTGGTGTTACTTATACCCTTTAAGGAAACATGGTCAGTAAGTTGAGGACTTGGACTCAGTTTTTCATACAGTTCACAATTTATGATGGAAACTTGAGCTGCGGTATCTAAAACAGCTTCTGTACTAATGTTTTGAACTTTTATTGGTAGATAGAGTGTCTTGAATTTCATGGAACTCTTTTTTGCTAGTTTGATTTCTTTTATATTTGATTTAAATTTAGTGTGAGGTTCTGGCCTGGGTGTATTGATGTGAGCCGAAGAATGGCCTACTTCCTCAGCTCTTGAAAGTTTAAATTTCTTTGTGATCTAATGGGTGACTGTGAGGGTGATCTTGATCTTGAGTGTGTTTGGTATGAACAGTCTCTTGCATAATGACCTATCTCACCACACTTGAAACACTCACTCTTTCTCTCTCTCTCAGGACTATATGACCTTGATTGATCATTTCTTGTTGGAGATCGTGAGGGTGATCCGTATCTGGTAGGAGATCGAGATGGTGACCTGTATCTTTGTCTTGATTTCCTCTCTGCCTCAGTCACTTTCAATCTTTTTAAAATTTCCATAAGTAATCTTTTGGACTCTTTATTGTCATTTTCCAGGGCTGTCATTCTTGTCTCCAATGAAGGTACACTTTTAGGTGTGGTTCTGTTAATAACCCTTATGCTCGCATCTTCTTGGTGTGTACTCAGAGTTGGGATTTCTTCTGACTTCTCTTGGAAAGTAACCCTTCTGATTTCTTTGTTAGGCCCCATTATTAACTTCTGGTTGGTGATGGCACTTTTCATATGTTGGACTGCCTCATCCAATGTTTTTGGGTCTTTGTCTAATGTGACCAGTACTGCTCTTTTCTCGGTACATCCCCTTAGGAAGGCATCAATGGTAATGGTGCTCCTGTAGTATTCCGGTGTGTCTGGGTAACCGTCATTTGTAAGGTCTTCAATTCTTTCAGCAAATTCTTCTACGGTCTCGTCTGTGTTCTGTTTTATTTCCTGTAACTGTCTTCTGATGATGTGAGGCTGATCTTTCTTGTCAAACCTCTCTTTCATTTTCTGGCATAAGATGTTATAATCTTTCTGTACATTTTCTGGTCTAGAACTGAAGAATTTTAAAGCTTTCTCTCTTAAACATTCTATCAATTTGTCTAACTTTTCTTTTTCATTCCACATATACTTCTTTGCAATGTGATTAAACTGTACAAAATAAGGTTTCCACTCTGATTTCCCATCATAAGTTGACAATTTTGGAGTAGCTGGACTGCACGGTGTTTTTGTGTTACTTCTGTTGTCTTCTGTTTTCTCACTGCTATGGTAAACATTTTGGGGAGCCAACCTATTTATGTGTGAAATATATTCTTCCTGCTCTCTCTCTGCTTTTATTTGTCTCAAATCTCTTTCTCTCTATTCAATTTCTTTTTTTCTCTTATCTAATTCTCTCATTGTTATCCTGAATTGTTCCTCTCTTTTTGCTCTTTCTTTTTCGTCCAATCTTTGTACTTTCTCTTTCTGATCTACAAATCTTTGCATTTGGTCATCTAACTCTCTTTCTCTCATAGAAAATCTCTCATTCATTTCTTTTTCTTTCATTTCAAATTTATTCTGCATCTCTTCAAATATTTGATCTGCTTTCTCTCGACTAGAAATGGAGCTCTTATGTAATAAAGTTAGTTCTTCTTCTTTCTCTTTAATTTCATCCTCTCTCTCTCTAATCCGAATCTCATTTTCCCTGATCTTTCCATCTTTTACCCATATTTCTCGCTCTAACGCCTGAATTTTTTCTAGTAATTTCTTTTGGGGATCTTCTGAGGGCTTGGTTGTTTGAATGTGTGATATATTTTGATCTGAAGTTTGTTCTGTAGTGTCAGAATGTCTAAGAATAGATGGTACAGTGATTAATCCTTCTTCTACCAAAGGATCCCAGATTGTACTTGGGACATTGGGGATTAATTTTAGATCTTCTAATGTAACCTCTCCCTTTTGATCTCTGACCTCTAATATTGCTTTTGCCCTTTTATCGCCAATATTTCGGATTGTTTTTAAGGTTTCGAGCGAGGCCTCGTTAATATTTATAGGAGTAGTCATGATCTAAATGCTCCTATACCTAAATACACTTTTTTTATTTGATCCTACGTGATGTTTTAACTAAGTCATCAGACATTCCGACGATTTAGTTGTGTTGTTTTGCTTTGAAAAACATGTAGGTGTCTTCTAGGAAAAATAAATAGGGGTAAAAAAAAATGGGGGGGGGGGAATAAATAAATGAATAAATAAAGCTGAAAAAATGAAAAATAAACAAATAGAAGGGAAAGAAAAAAAATAAACTATTTCTCAGAAAAAAGATTGTCTTCAAGGCTAGACGACAAAGAGAAATAAGTTGCTTTCCCACCAAAAAATCTACAAAAAATAAACAAATACTTTTCTCAAAAAAAAATATTGTCTAGAAGAGACAAAGAGAAATTTCAAATAGGCTAGCACAAAATAAATAAATACTATTTCTCAAAAAAAAAATATTATCTATAAGAGATAAAGAGAAATCTGAAAAAAAAACGTGTCTTGTGAAATATACAAATAGAGTTTCTCAAAATAAATATTGTCTGTAAGAGACAAAGAGAAAACAAATGTTTCTCAAAATAAATATTGTCTTTAAGAGACAAAGAGAAAGTTCAAAAAATTCTACAAAATAAACAAAAAGGGTCTCTCAAAAAAAATATTGTCTTTATGAGACAAAGAGAATTTTAAAAAACGGCGCCAAAATGCACGATCTTCTGTGCGGGGTTTATGGTAAAACTGCCACTTCTGACACCAATGTTGTGTTAATATATAAACATAAATGAATACAATGAAATACGGAATAAATAAGCAATAGGTGAGTTACAATGAGTTGATAACTCACCAAAGATTTGAGTCACCGGATCCCACTGAAAGGTCCTGGAGGTAACTAATAAAAACTATTTACATGCTATTAATAGACATTTAAAGTATTCCGATCCCGATCATAAATACAACAATTATTATTACAGTTATGCTGCATTAATAAAGTATTTAAAAAAATAAAACGATTTGTTATCCTTTCAATATATACGTGTCATACTGAGTTAAACAACAAATCATGACCATTTTTATTAATTTCCAAAAAGGAATGGAATGGTGGATATAATTAATATCGTTATTCTACATGTATAATCAAGTAGCATGTTTCATTAATGTTTTACATGAAAGTTTACGTGTTTGATGCCAACCAGGTTAAACTGCACTTATGTTGTACAGCTATTTCTTACAGATGTTAAGATGACAAAGAATTGATTAACTGGGGAGAAAGGGAGAGTTTGGGAGTGCTGCTTGTGTAGTTTTTGAGGAGAGCGTCACTATGTTTTGAGACACGTATTCAAAGCATCTCATACCCTCTGATGAATGACCATATAGGTGTCCAGTCTGTGGATACAGTCACTTCGACTACAACAGCTTTAAGAAACATCCCCTGTGATATTCTCTACATGCAGTTTTGAAGGGATCCTCTTCTGTTCCCCTTCCTACCTCAGCTGACGTCAGGGAGGACAGCAAGGTGGTCTTCACCAGGATTCGGCAGTTGACGCTGGAGGATTCTGTGGCCCACTGGGAGAGGAAGCGTCGAGTTCACACCACGGTACAGGTTATACCATCTTCCCTGTTGCTCTACGTACCATTCTTCCCTCCACTTTCCCACCAAGTGGAACTTCAGCAGATAAGCCAGTCAGTGATGTCCAAGTTGCGACTTCAGCTGTTTCTACTTGTGAGCCTGATGTACCTGCTTGTTGTCCTGATATGCCTGACACACCTTGTGTACTTGTTATTAAGCCTGTTGTGCCCAGCAAGGAAGATGTTGACTTTTGTCCGAGTTCCCTCTCTTCGAGAACACCAGTGAATTTGATACAGTCACCTTCTCGTACCTGTGACGTAGATCTCCCCATACAAAGAATAGATATCTAGGTTCAAGGAGATCAACCGGAGGCAGGTGAGAGCCCTCAGGAATAATACCACGTTGACCTGCAGCGGCTGCTCAGAGAGAACCTGCCTCTGGGTGCGTCCACCTTGGTACTCGAGAAGGAGAGAGACCTCAGACTGTACGGCGTAGGAAGTCCCCTCCCTGCCAGCTGTAAAATCCATAGTGGTCAGCGACGTGGACTAAGGAGTCATTCCCGCGCCAACAATCATTCCTCTCCTTTGGAACATCAGACCCCAGAACGAAATCGAGAACATTTTAATAGGTTCAAGTACGGGAAAATCAGTGATGTAAAAGTTTCTCAAGTAGAAATTAGAGTGAATACCCTTTTCTGTACACTTTGTTTCGCAATATTACGAAATAGGTTAGTAAAAAAAATTGTATTCTTCTACATTTATTTATCATTATTGAAATTGGTTTGATCAATCAATTGTTGTTAACTTATTTGAAAGTATGAAATTATATTATAAACATGAAATATTTAACATGAATCCAGAATCTGTTTTAATGTATCCATTACTTGTTGATATAAGCGTCATGTGATCTGTTTTTCTGCAAGAATTGCATTGTTGATATTTATCTTGTTAATTTGTTTACATAGATACTATATAAATTTTATGTATGTGTTTGATACATAAATTTGAAACGGTATGATACTGGTTTGTAAGAGCGTTGTCATGAGAATTTTGAGATGGTTCATAATCTAATATTTACATTATAGTGTATACTCACGCGTATAAACCTGCGTTTAGTGTGAATTATTGGTGTGTGAAGCATACAGACTTGCAGGTAGGCATAGTTTTCATGAAGAGCCAGCTTCCCTAATTATATTACGTTCAGTGACGGTTTTCATAGGTTGGTGCGACGTTAATGATTGGTCGCGTTTCATGATGTCAGTGTACTACGTATGTAACGATGAGTTGTAGCAGGCAACAGGGATTTTGACTGTTTTTGGGTTGTAGAAAGGGTTATTATTTAAGTTTGTTAATTTTATTACATTTATTATAGAAAAACTTTAGAATATTGGGATGGAGTTGGTAATGGTTTGTTATAAATAAGTGAGTTTATTATCAGCTATATGCTGTGTTGTTTACCGTGATATGTATTTATTTGAAATTACTACAATTTGTTCACGAAAAAAATGTGTTCAGAATAAACCGTTTATTTGTTAAATTCGCAAGACTTGTTTTTATATTATTTTCGCCTTTAATTCGGAAGTAGAGAGAGAACAGAATTAATTAAAACTTTATTGTTATACACCAGTGAGCTTGTCCGGTGTCGTTACATTACCATATACATGTCCCACTAAACACCCTACATGTCTCACCCTAATAGATTTAATTATGAATTTAAGCAGTATTATATACTTGACATTTCAATTAAAGTAAATTAAGACATAATGTGGTACTTTCAAGTCTCTCTTTTATATATTACCACTATGATAGATAATTATAACATGTAGTCTGTAATGGGGATTAAGACGTCTGCTTGGTATCTCAGTGGTGGAGTACCAGCACAATTAGATATCATTGAGATGGTGGCCATTTCAAAGGACCCCGTTTTTAGCAATGAACTTGAAAAAGAAAGGTAGCTGAAAAGGGTTAAATTTGAAGGTGTTTGATATTAAAGGGGACAAAAAGTAACAAGTTCCTAAAAAAATACAATGAAAAAAGAAACGTATTTCTATGAGCATTGTTGCATATCCTCTATCAAAGTATGGAAGGAAAATCACAAATGTTCCATACCCAGTTAATTGTTTAAGGCTGAGTGGACTTAAGGGAAAGAAATTATGCACCAAACAAAGGTTTTAAATGTTTGACCTTGACCTAGAAACTCTGTTCAAGGTCACTGCACATCAATTGACCACTGGTACTCTGTGAGTGAAGTATGAGACACATTGGACACGGAAGGATTTTTCATATGTTTCTGCTATGACCTTAACCTTTTACCTAGAAACATATTTCAAGGTCACTGCACACCCTTTAGCAAAAGATACTCTGTGGATGAAATAGGAGCCAGATTGGGCCAAAGAGAGAGAAGATATGCTCCGGACAAGAGTACACGGACGGACGGACAGACTGATTAATACAGGGCGCCTGTCGAGCGGAAGATCCTCAGTTCAAATACCAGTCCGTCAAACATTTTCTCCTGTCTATAATGATATTTGTCAAATTGTAGCAAGGCATACACAAAAGAAAATACAAAGATTATATTTTCAGTAAAGCTTTCTCATATGAAATTCTTTTGAAATATCCATAATGTATGCCATTTAGAAAATAGGTTTTCTTAAGATTCATTAACCCTCTGCTCACTCATATGAAATGTTGTTTGAATCTTCGTGATTTTCCAAAAGGCATGTAATTTTTAAGTTAAATACAAACAAGTGTGGCATAGTTTGCGAGGCAAAATTGGACGAAAAAGACACTTCAACTTGGCAAATATATTTATGTCATGAAGAGTTATCTCTCTTATCGGCAATGATAATCAAGATTTACAGGTCAGTTCACTCCAATGGTTGTCGGATATACTGAAACCAATTGTGCAATTCACAACTCGTTTAAAATGTTTCGCGTAAAGCACATCTATAATCTAAAGATTTCTTAAGCAATTCCATTTGGTCACTTCGATTTGTGAAGAAATTGCTGAGATGTGTTCAATATGTGGTAAATCAACTATGCATTCCATGTCACAAAAATAACAGCGGAAGCATAGTACACATAGATTTTGCCAGGCTGGCAAACTTTGAAAGGTAAAGGAAAGAAGTATGTCCCAGTTCTTGTTCCAGTGGACCTGATACCAGCCATCAATATTTTGACAACGTACAGGTGACACAGGTCAGAGTTTGACATCAGGGATGAGAACTGCTTTGTATTTGGTACAAAAAGTGGATTGTCTCATTGATCAGGATAGCATACTGTTGCAGGATTTTGTGAGAGCGCTTAGCATAAACATCACAATGACTGCAACAAAAAATGCGACACAGAATCTCATCCATATATGCAAGATTGGACATAACAAAAGAAAACAGGACAATCTTTAAAACACATGGACCACAAAGAGCACATAAATAAGGAAAATTACCAATGTCCCGAAGCAGAACTGCATCTGCGATGGGAAAGATGTTAAGCTCCATGGATGAATGTATGCCTTTGTTTTTCAATGTGTATAATTACGTTTATGCAGCATCTGTAAATTGTACTTTTAGCTCACCTGATCAAAGGCTCAGTTAAGCTATACTTTTGCTCAGAGCCATAAAGCAGTGAGAGATCTTTTCGTGCCAGCACCTGATGCTGCACCGGACCTCAGTTTACAGTCTTATCTGAAGGAACGTTCTCCAGCAAACATATTTATTCACTCATTACATGGTAAAAGTAAGATGAATTTTATAACCGGAAAACCCATCGCATCCACAAAGACGGTCTAGATATGAGTCTGTCCCAGGATCGGTGCCTAATCAAAATAGATGTCATATTAGTCCATGAGCCACTGGGGGTGGTCGGTACCATTTTGGGTGAATAAACTTTATAGTGATATTTGGTAAGGTATACCCCTAACTAGTAAGAAAATGTATGATAGCATCAAATCCGTTGTGGCTTCAATGCTGGAGACAGGGTTATTGCCCTTGATTTCTTCAAATTTGGTATTTTGAGCTAAAATATTTGCAACCTCCAAAGTATTTGTCACACAGTTGCCAATCGTGATAGAAAGCTCTATTAGTACGTGCAATCACTCAGAGATATGAGGGTGACCATATTAAAAGAGCATTAGCTGGGTTACTGACCGTAAATCTAACAAAAATTGCATATTATTCCACTTTTATTCAAAATGACCCCCATAAACTTGTATAACTATCAAGATAAGTATCAAAGCAAATATACATTAAGACAAATAATTGTTCACTTGTGTTGCTTAATTTCTGATGTCAAAAATGTTAAACAAATTACCAAATTTACTTAAAAGAACATAGAAGTGTCCATTATCAACAGGGTTTGTCTTGAGATTAAAGAAATAAACCATTTTACATTAAGGCTCTTCTTGAAACCTGACCTTCACAATATATCATTATATCAACGTTACCAATCATTTTCATTATCAATTATGCTTTCATCCTCATTCACTTCACTGTCTGATTCGTGAAGTGACACTCGATTTTCACAATCAGCAAGTTTACACATATCAGTGCAGTTAAGTCCATTTAGCATGCACACACATTTCGGCATTGTACATTTTTTAATGCAGTTACAGGCCAACAAGTTAGGTACTGCCTCAGGAGCTGGCTGAAGGTCCATCCAATGCACCATCCAATGCACTACTAAATGTTGTACACCCTCTTCCTTCTCCATCTTCCAACCTCTTCCAACTGGATTAGGTACTTCAGGATCCTGTCGAAGACATCTTTGCCATATTGCTGCCTGGTAATTTGCTCTTTGGCAGTGTTTCTTCAAACAGTCTAAGCAAGGTGGAAGTTGATGGCTCTCTATCTCCCCCCTTTTTAGCGCAAAATAGGTCGTATCTTAGGTCATTTACTTTTCTGGATGATGCCTTTGGAGCATAAAGACGACAAGTAAATGCTTCTAACTTAGTCATCAAATCTTCAGACAGGTCCCATTCCTTCCCTAGCTCTTGGAACATTTCTTGTACAGCTTTGCTCCCAGTCATCAGTTTCAATGGACTTGCTTTTCCTTTCCCAGCAAATGCACTTACAGTATCACATCCAGTGAAGGAGTGCAACCCCACTAGTGCCCGACATGCTTCATTTCCGATGCTGGTGGCAACTTAGTTTATATCAACCAGTCTAGTGCGAGTTTTACTCCCACATTTCATAAACATCGGAACTCCAATCTCGTCACTGAATGCCAATGCCATGATGAAAACATCAGTGTCCTCTGAACAGATCTGTATAGCACTATATCCCTGCCTTGCTGCATGAGCTGCATGAAGAAGTAAGCGTCCATCTGCCTCTTCTTGAAGGCTGTGGAGATCTGCTATCTCCTCGTGGTCTTGAGATATTATTTTATAACATTTTTCTATCACGTTTGCATAGAAAACCTTTCCTTGCAGCCTTTTTTTAAATTCTGGCTTCATCCATTCGTTCACTAGAAATTTAATGATGCTATTTTTGTTGTTAATCGTGCTCAAGAAAGCCCTGCACTGTCTGACGATTTGAGTGCAGGTTATATTCTGAAGTTGATGACCATCTTCCCCTCCTCGAAGTGATCTCTCACTGTTCTTGATCGAGTTCTCTATGTATGTGTCAAAAACAACATCTATCCTGTCACTGTTCACCCCGGACCTTAGTGCCATTGAAAAAACTGTGTTTGCAATATCTCCAAATGTATTTTGATCACCTTTCACCTTCTGAACTAAGCTCATCCCGTCAATCACTGACGCAGGATTTTCTGGCAGTTGTTCAGCTACAGAAACATTCTTCTGTAATGCTGCTGCTAATGCAGCTTTGTTTGTCTTTCGCAGCATCCCATCTGGTGTGGATAGAGCCCACGGCAACGGTCCTAATGGGTACGAAAGAATACTCTCCATTTGTAGGTTACGACCTTGTGCCATCACAATTATCCGACCAAACAAGGTTCTGTCAGCTTTCAAGATTGCTACGCGTCCACATGATTTCACCTCCCGCTTCTGACTCAAATTGCTGAATGTCTTAAGTCTTTGAGTCTTCATCGGGTCATTGAACTTTTTATCTGGTGGATCTGCCTCCAGCCTTTTTATTTCTAAAGTTTATATAAGCTTCCTCACCAATCTGATAAGCATGCAATAAGTCTGTTGCTATTTCTCTTGGTGCAACCCTGGCAGTTGATATGCTCACATGATCCTGCTTCTCTGCAAAAGGGTTGACCCATTCTTTTACCAAATCGACAACTGCTGACACAGCTTGTTCGTCTTTCTGAATTCTTGGACCTCGCAATTCTGTATGAGGTACACCTGAAGATTTTTCTCCAACCATGTGCCGTAGAAGTCCCAGAAAGGAACTTCGATACTCTGCAGTAATATAGTAGCGTTTTATAGCTGCAGCTTTTAAACTGAATCGAGCTGTTCCACCAGGTGTCTGTGTGTCCTTATTTACGGTGATCTCAGTCGTCTGATCCACGGGTATTCGTCCAAAAGGGTTATTGCCAGAAATTTGCACTGTAAATTGTCCACTTTGGAAGGCCTCATATACACAATGATGACTTTCCCTTAGATTTGTCATCTGAGCAAAATGTGGGAAAGATATCGCGCATAATTCAGTTTATCGTATGCAAAACACTAGGGGATAAGTTTGCGTACAGCGTAGAGATGCAGGTTCCAATTTCCTTCACGCGTCGCACGAAGGAGACCAAGAATAACGTCTTCAACGAAATCAATATATGACATCCAGAATGTAGAAAGTTCCCCATGACTAACACGAAGATGTTCGAGAAATTCTTGCCATAAAAGTACAAGGTCCTGGAATAATTGACTTTGAAGCAGAGCATTTTGATTTTCTTGGTTGATGTCACTTGCCATGTCATTCACTTGATCCAGAAATGTTCTAATGTCAGCAGCCTTGTCTGGATAATTTTTCTCCACCCAAGGTATGAACTCGGACCAAGCCAATCTCAGGAGCGCCTCATAGATACACATGTATTCTAACAGCACGATTGTAATGCTTACCATCCAGGACAACATTTATTGACCCCTCAGCAACTATCCCGGACTCTATGCATATGTCCTTTAAACCGGCATCTCTAAATCGCTTTCCAAGAATCGATAACGCGTTACAAATAGTGTGGAATGTTCCCATTCTAAGCAAAATGTGAGAAAACGCTCTTTGTGTTTCCAAACTATTTCCGTAGCTTTGGCATAAAGTACTTGATCCATTACCACAACTATAGTTTCCAGATGTAGTTCTAGTCTAATCAGTTCTGACTGATTCAAAATTTTAAATACTGTAGACAAATCAGTTGCAGGGGCATTGATTGTAGGTAAGTGTCCAACAACATCCTCCGAGATGAGTTCTTGATCCCTTATACAGATGTTGAACCCAGTCCAACTTGGTACTGACTGATTGCTTGAGTCAGAGAGTCTTGCAAGCACCCATAATAAGTTTTCCTTACTGGCTATTAAGGAAGCCTGCTTTGTTTCCAGGGTTTTATCTGCTGTTGAAAGTGGTTGTGGATCAACTCGTGTACCAGCTATATAGACTTCGAGTTCCTGATCTCCAACAGTCAAAGATCTCTGCTTTTGCTTTTCAATACGCGGCAATTCAACTTGTTGGGGATGTGGGCCATGTATAATAGGCTGTATTGCTATCCCATTTACACGATGAGAGGTGCCCTTTCCTGTCAGAGTTTCTTCCAGTCTATCTATGTTGTCCCATGCCAAATTTGTGAAGACATAGGGCTTTATGGAGGCTGGTATAACAACCCTGCGGTTCAAGCCAGCTGCTAACTTTTGAAGACAAAGTGCTGTGTCATTTTCTTCCAGCTGTGAGTAAGATATACCATGCCCAAGTTTATTTAATATCCGAATGAGCTCAACATTCCCTGTGAGTGTTTTCACTGCGTTTGGCAGAAGAAGGTGTTTCGGTGGCTTGTGTTGGCCACATGATACAGCATAAATGATATCCTGGCTGAAGGACTGGACTAGAGTATTTATTCTTTCTGTTTGATACTTACTCTCAGGGTCTCCAGCTAAAACACCACAGAGAAATCTCTCCAGCGAATTTGGTATGGCGATATAAGCACTTTTCATATCTGCTGGATGCAATGGCCAAGGTGTCGACTTCATTTCTTCCTTTATGATCGATCTGATGTGAGACGACGCCTTATCTGTTGTTCTATTGATGTCAGTAGATTTTGTTTTCCAAATCCTCAGCTCTCTCTGAAGATTTTGATTTTCCACAAGACGAAAGACCACCTTTAAGCAATCGCTTAATGTTAGCTTAATGGTGACTTAATGGTGGCTTAAAGAAGTTAATTCCTTTAAGCCACCATTAAGCCACCATTAAGCTGCAACTTACAGGTGCTTAATGTCCAAACTTCATTAAGCTACCATTAAGCCACCATTAAGCTGAGCTTAATGATGACTTAATGGTCAATCCTCATTAAACTTTTACGCATCTTATATAGAATCTTTGAACTAACTTTTAGTTATTTTAATATCATTTACGCAAAATCTATTCCAACTCATAATTCTGTCTCGATCATAATTTCTACGAGTTTTTTGTCAACATGCTTAATCTTGATCACTGGGAACAAAGTTAGCTAATAGCCACAGGGGCTTGCTCTAGGTGTCTAATTTTTTCTTAAAATCATTTACAGTGATAATAAAACAAGACATCCTGTATCAGAACCGTATATTATTTTTTTTAAATAAATCATTATTACATGCGTTGTTTTTATTATTAGTGTATATGATTTTTAAAAATAAATAATTATTACACACCGTGAGCAAGTCCTTGTGAAATATCTTAAATTTACAATACCAAAAATCAATTTGTTCTTAAAATTATCTACATTGATGAACACAAAATATATATTACTTTTTAAAAACAAAATGGTATTTTTATTTCATGTGTTAAAAGAAACATTCCGCTACAGAATTCACAGGAAGATATAATCTCATGAAAAAAAAATCTCTGTCCTTTTTTTCGGGGGGGGGGGGGGGGTGGCTACTGGTATACAAATGTTTAGTTTTAAAAGATTTACTTTTACCATGAAAAAACTTTTTAATGGCTTTTACATCATAAATAATTCTAATTAATTCGTTATTTTTTTTTTAATAATGCAGCGGTAAGTATCTGTCAAAATCTAGTCGGTCTTCAATGATTGTTATTTCAAAATTGATTTTCAGAGGAACGGCCGATCAGACTAAACATGACATCCGACCAGATGTATACACATTGAGAAACGGGGTAAGATTAACAGATGATCAGTGTACAGTAAACCGACTGGTCAGACAATAGATCTTAATTAGGTGTCCACCGTCCTTGGTCAACTAACAGGAAACTACACATACACAACGTACACTGACAGATTTTAATGATCAATTATTTTTTAAAAATTTAAATTTAACGCAAGCATATAACAAATTAAAAATTATGATTCATCGTAAAAAGTCAATTATTTTGATACCCATTATGATACAAAAAGAATTGAAACTGAATATGATATTCTAAAAAAAGTTTTTGTAAACGTAATTAACCAGGTAACTCTTCCGCGAGGATTGTCACTAAATTGTTGACACAGAAACCGTTAATATCCGCAGTATATCAAAAATAATAGTAGAATCTGTTTTTCCTCTTTCTTTTTCGATGATAGACTTTTGTGTTTTATCTATAATTAATTTATTTTCAATCATGATTTAATGCTAACATTTCGAAAATTTTCGAATAACAGAGCGAAGAACTCAATCATATTACATCAATCTAAAAGCCGAACTCAGTGTAGAAATATATATTAATGTGTTAAGATCCACAAATAAAATTGTTTATATTTTGATTAATAAATCAATTCAAGACTTTTGGAAATGTTCAACAAAATACTAGTAAATACCTTTACAAGTCCAAACAAATTTTGAAAAAAATAAAGGTTAAATATTTAATATTTTCCTTTTATTATGAAGAGCGGCGATAGCCTAATGGATAAGGCGTTTGCCTTGCAACCCTAAGATCAGGGGATCGCGCCCCGACTGTGGCGTGTTTTTTTTTTTTTCTTTTGAATTGAATTTCGTTCTTTTTCATTATTTTTACCAAATCAAGATATAAGCGAACTCTACATTTATAATATTGATAACAAATCACTATAAAAATAATTTTTCACCCATATAAACAATATTATGGACTGCGTAATGTGGCTTAATGGTGGCTTAATGGTAGCTTAATGGTAGCTTAATGGAGTTTGGACATTAAGCACCTGTAAACCATTAAACCACCATTAAGGACCTATAAGCCACCATTAAGCCGGACTTAAAGGGTGTGTTTCATCTTGTGTTCTACAACAACGTCCCTCAATAAAACACCTTCAGGAAACATGAGAAGCTTTCCTTTGTTGTCTGGCAAAATATCAACTGATTCGCCAAGCTCCGTCTCCAGTTTTCTTCGAATATGTTTCCTTGTTGTGTCTTGCATATGCTGAACTCCTAAGGACAGCATAATAGATTCTAGCTTTTCTGTCAAAAACGTAACGGGTACAATACTTTTGCTATCAAGAACATCACTTCTGATAAATTCAAATAGTTTCTCATATGCCTCTCTTACAATTTTTTGATATTGTTCATCTCCATCAGATTCAGTGTTTGTTTGATCTGTATCTTTCAGTTCAGATTTCTTGACTTTGGTGTACTCCTTGTAGCAAGAAATATGATAATGAGCTTCAGCAGCAACGATATCCCTACTTGTAACTGCAATGATTTTGTCATCACCTCTCTGAATAGCACATTCTCGTAATGTTTTGTCTGCTCGCAGCTGTACTGCTTGGACAAGTTTTTCTCGTGATTGAATGTTCTTAACCCGTTTCTCTTGGTCACAAAAAATACATTTCTGTTCATACACTCTTGCCTCTGTCGATGATTTTCTGCTTGATCTTTTTGATGTTCTTCCTGTAATGTAATGGCACACCTTGCTGATAATTTAATTTATATATATAAACTTACTAAAGCTAAATATACTGAAAAAGAAAAAAAAAATAACATTAGACATTTAAGCATCCATGCAATATGTTATGTTGACTTAGTGGATATATTTTAAACTTTCCCGCCTTTTACCGCTACTTCCTGCCTCGTCAGATGGGCTTTCTTCTGCTTTCCTTTTCAAAGTATCCAAATCCTCTTCATGGTGAAGAGGCTTCGGCATTTTCGATGATGGTATATTTTAGGAATTTCCTTTTCTTCGAGTTTTTCTGAAAGTTTTAAAACTGGTTCATGATTTCTAATTCTAGCAGCTTCTAACAATGTAAGCCATGATTCATAGTTTACAGGACTTATTAAGTGTTCATCATCATCTATTGATTTGTTCATGTGAATAATGCATCTGGATTTGTTCTCGGCCATGTTATCACTTCATCAAACCTGTAAAAAAGCATATTTCATTTGTGACACATGAAAAATAGAGATTATTAGGATACTGTTTTAGAATATGTTATACCCTTTTGACCTTATGACATATTGACTTGATGGGTCTGTTTCACACATCCTTTGTCAAAAGTACCCAACTGTTCTTAATCAAAAATCTATAATAGTATAATCTCTATGTAAAGTAAAGAATGTACGCACAGAGTAAATCAAGGGAATTTTTCTTCAATTTTCATTTTTAGGGTAGGGATAAAAATTTGATTTGAAATCAAGTATATATATTTGTTACTGAAACAATGTTTTTAAATGTTAATAATTGAATACAATTCTTTAAATGAAATGACCATGCAATATGTTTTGATGTGAAAATTGTCACAGTAGTAATTTCTTTCTGCTTATTAAAATTTCAAAACTGCATATTCCACTTCTTTAAATCAATGGTAGACTTATATTATAATATAGTTTACAGGACTCATTACAGGGCCAATATTGAAAAATAATTGGACAGGGTAATAGCATGGTCTGCATTCAAAAGAATTTTCAATAAAAAACCATTCGAAAGAAGATGTAAATTGCGTATTGAAAACCACACCCTTTTCTTTCACAGACACAAATGAAAGAACGAAGAATTTGGGTTGATGTATATAAACAGTTGATACACTATTAAAGCCACAATCAATTGAATGCTATCATACATTTTCTGAAGGTAGAGATGTTTATCCTTCAAAAAATAACTATGAAAATTATTCACCCAAGATGGTACCGATACCGAAAAATTCATGGCCTGGCTCATGGACTATATACGTTGTATAATTTGTTGGACTCGAGACGCATCATCTCTTAAAACACTTATTCATTTCACCAAGAATTACCGTGGCACTATTTGACCAAAGTTTGCTTTAATTTGATCTGTCGGTTGCTATGTTTTCTTTTGCCAGTGTGTTTGGTTTTGCTGACCTAAGGACGAGGAGTCTCGTTGATGTGAAAAGAAAAGTGAGGTTTTTAAACGCATTTATTTATTTCTTTAAAATTTGATCATTTTCTTACTCTATATAGTACATAATATGCAGTTTTTTAAAATGAAATATTATTTTCATCTACGGGTTAACTGATCAATGATACATGTAATAAAATATATATGGAAACAAGGAACAGAACCCAAGGAAAGAAGTCCATAAAACAATTCAAAAAAGAAGCAGAGCAAACGGACCTCCAAAACAAGAGAGTTGATGACTTTTAAACGAGACTGCTGATGTTCTTGTTCATCAACTTGTTTGTCAAATTGAGTCTTATCTGTTGTATGGCTGCGAGAGCTGGACTCGAACAGTAGCACCGGAGAAGTCATTAGGTGGACCCTATACACGCATGCTTGGTTTAAGACATTTACTGGCTAAGCCATACCCCCGACGACGTCGTATATGGTAACCTCCCTACAGTCATTGACAAAATAGCCTCCAGGAGAATGCAGCTAGCTGGGCATTGCTTCCGTCATCCAGAACTCCGCGCACAATCATTAGAAATGTGGGAGCCAAATCACGAGCATCGTGGAAGAGGAAGACCCAAGCCCATCTTTTTGGACACACTCAAACGTGACACAGATGCAAGGGATGCATGCAGAGAGGACGAGGTGGGCTGAAAATAAATTATTCCTTTGAAATCTGCTCCATTATATTAATCACTTATCATAATCAATGGCATCTTTTTCCCAAAATGTGAAATGTTTGGACCTAGGGTCATGTTTTTAAGGGTGGGGCTCTACTAATTATTGCTGAATATTACTGACTAGATGAAATGCATTTATCTGTTCCCCTACTCTGTCTATGGGTATTACATAGCCAAAATTAGCATGCTAAGTATTTAGTTATGATGAGCAATGGTGCCTATTTAAAAATGTGAATGACATGGCCTCTGGTTTAAAATATGAACGAAATTTTATTGTTGCATGACGCTTAGGTGACCTTTAAGGCCCATGGGTCTCTGTTTAATGTTGTAAGCTCATTATTGCAAGGGAGTGTGCAAAATAATGATTTAGGCTCGCCCGTTGCAGATATGAGACATCATTCCAAAATAAACATTCAATGCATGCTTATATCTACTTTTTTTTTTACCCCTGGTCTTGTTTTGTAAATTTTATTCATTTATTTATTTTATTAAATATAAATATAAAAAATTATATAAAAAGTTTTTTATTTCTTTCCATGCATATTCCATCCATATATAATAATTACATCATAATTGTTTAAATATTCACTATTTTTCAAACTGTAAATTGGAGGTCTTTCATAACAAATTGTTTAATTAAAAACATCTCTCTTTTCAAACCTGCTCTCACTGAGCAACAGAACAAATATTATTTTAAATCATCCCCCTTCCTTCACTAAACCAAAAGACTCTGTCGAGAATGAAGCTCTACTTGTTTGTACATGTACTTGTAACAAATGAAGACAAAAGTAGCAGTTGGGACTTGAAACTTTACAACAGCAATAAATAGAATAATGATGCTTGATTGAGCTCTTTTTGTGGCAAGATAATGAATAAGAATACAGCTGTAGGAGAAGCTGTTAATCAACTTTTAGAGTATTTCCAATATTAGTAACCATGGCAACATCGTTCATCGAAATCAAAAATCGATATACAGTATTATGTATCTTCGTGTAGTCTACTCGTGTGCCAAGTTATATTGAAATATTTACATTTCCAATGTCTTTGTCCGAGATAAAATTACCAAATGTAAATGTACTTTATTTCTCCATCAATGTATTGGCGCGGTTCCAAAAAATCCACGTGCAGGGCGGGACAAACAGCTAGACAGAAGCAGGGCTTGGAGCACGTGGACTCGCGGAATCAAAGCATGTAAATATAAGGAATAACTGTCAGATTTTTCAATTTCATGAAGATGATCAATCGATTGGCTTGCGTGTTCGGCGTTTATGCAAATTATCACGCAAGCCAATCGATTGATCACTTCATGAAATCGAAAAATAAGACAGTTATTCCTTAAATCAAACAAAACTGTAGGAGGAGTAGCATTTTGAAAGTATTTCATAGAAATTTCTATTTTTAGTAACCACGTCAACACCGTTCATCGAAATCGAAAACTGACATCAAGAATTATGTATCTAAGTGTAGTCGGCTTGAGTGCCAAGTTATATTGAAATCCGACCAAAACTGTAGGAGGAGTAGCATTTTGAAAGTATTTCACAGAAATTTCTATTCTTAGTAGCCACGGCAACACCGTTCATTGAAATCAAAAATCGATATACAGAATTATGTATCTTAGTGAAATCTACTTATGTGCCAAGTTATACTGAAATTAGACCAAAGCTGTAGGAGGAGTAGCATTTTTGAAAGTATTTCACAGAATTTTCTATTTTTAGTAGCCACGGCAACACCGTTCATTGAAATCAAAAATCGATATACAGAATTATGTATATTAGTGTAGTCTACTTCTATGCCAAGTTATACTGAAACCAGATTAAAAACGTAGGAGGAGTATCATTTTGAAAGTAATATCAGAGAAATTTCTATTTTTAGTAACCAAGGCAACACCGTTCATTGAAATCAAAAATCGATAAATAGAATTATGTATCTTAGTGTAGTCTGCTTGTGTGCCAAATTATATTGATATCAGACCAAAACTGTAGGAGGAGTAGCATTTTGAAAAAAAATGTTTACAGACAGACAGATGGACGCCGGACGCATTCCTATCGCATAACCTCTTCTGGTCTCTGACCAGTAGAGCTAAAAGCTATCAATCCAATCATTGATTATATTTCTATCAAGTCTTTTGTCTTAATTAACTGTGAACAAATTATTATACGCTACTGAAAAGGAATTTCCAAGATATACATGTACCAAAAATTTTACAGACGTTCGTTGAACGAGTTCAACTGAGACAATCATTGTTGTCACAAGTGATCTTCTTATTGACATCATTTTTTAATTGTGACGTCACAAACACGGAGCAAAATATGCTTTTTATAGAACTTGTGTATGGCTATGTGTGTACCCATTTTTATTGCAGCCCGGAGCTGCTCTATACATAGAAGTTTAAGTGTTGGTGTATGGGGCTTGAGACGGGAGAAGTTATTCAGAGGTAAAGATTTTCTCATCTTCCCAAGTCAAGAGTTTCTGATCCGCTCCGCTCCACACAAACCCTTGACCGAATAGGCTAATTTTGACGGGGTTTACTGTCACGCCATCTAGTGAGATTACATATTTTGAACTCTCCTGGGGCCCACTCGATTGGGACCCTTCTAGAAGCAGAGGGGAATGTTGGAAGGGTTGGAATATGTATGTCTAAATCGAGTGTTCAGGAGGATATTGAATAGGATGGAATATTATCTGCAATGTTTTGAATTACTGCAGTTGTTGAATTTCAAGAATTTGAATCCGTTTTTTAAAGCATTAATTTAGTTCGAAAGGGAAACTTGAGATAATTAAGAGTGGAAAAATTAATTTAATATAATAGCATTGGGATTTTTTTTTATTTAAGTAAAGAAAGATTTTAAACATCAAGTGTCTGAGACAGAAGAATATTAAACAGCATGTAAAAAAAAAAATAAGATACCGGTAATTATGGTCAAATCAGGGACCTATTAACGGCTCAAATCTGCACCCCATATTACATGGTACATGTAAATTATGAAACTGTGTTCAATGCTTGATTTTACTGCAATTACATAACAGAAAAAATGCATCTTAACAGAACTACCCTTCATACATGATAAAAATACTTTTTTGCAACTGTATTTTGTTTTAAGTTTGGTTTATTTACAATAATAAAAATCCCCAAGTTTTCACCAAACCGCTTGACGCCATATAAGAATGCTATCCTTCAGCTATCCTTCCATCCCTGACGTGGAAGGCTGAGAAGGTCTTCTAAGTCTACCCTACCAAACCAATCGAGCAGACAGAATGGTTATTCTGGAATAAGAAGGGTCCCAATCGAGTGGGCCCCTGACCTCTGCTGTTATCCAATCAGAGTAAACGAATTCAAAAGCCAATTCGAGATGATATTGGTAAGCGGTAATAAATTCAATATAACTCAAAAAACTGAGACAAACCTTTAAAAGGGCTATCTAATGAAAAATACACGTTATCCTTGGGACTAAAACTGACGTGTTTTTCTGTTTACGATGTAGTTTCAGTTTAAATAAAACAATGATTTTGATTGGTTCATGCAAAATTGCATGAGGCCATTCAGAGAACGCATTTCTAACCCCGTCAAACTTAGCCTATTCGGTCAAGGGTTTATGTGGAGTGGAGCGGATCAGAAACTCTTTACTGGGGAAGATGAGGTTTTCTAAACATTAAAAAGATTGTTAATCAGAATGTTCTTTCCCTTTATAAATTACCAGCAGGCGCGGATCCAAAAAAAATTTTTCCAGGGGGGTCCACCCCAGCCCCCCAAAAATCCAATCCCAGAAACTTCTTGACAAGCAAAAACAAAACAAAACCAAGAAATAAAAACCTGAACTCGCCCAAACGTCAAAAACCTATTTCGTAGGGGGGGAGGGGGGGGGTGTAAGTCTTTCACTTCTATTACCTCAAATCTATCACTTTTCATATCAAATTCACACATATTTGCGTTTACCAGCGAGGCGTTTCCTTTTTTCTAAGGGGGTCCATTGTAACTTTTTTCTTGCTTTATTATATACATTAACCTTGTAAATTCAAATGGGGGTCCTGCCCCCCCCCCCCCCCCCCCCCCCCCCCCCTAGATCCGCGCATGACCAGATACATAATACATTTACTTCTACAAAGTGAATTTGTAAAAATATATATATGTTTTTGATATTTAATATATAAAGTTGCTTATCAAACGACAGGTCCTTTTTTTTTTTTTTTTTTTTAGAAAATCGAATTTTACTTTTCGAATAAAAACGTACTCTACATAGTTCGTGTTTGATATATTCTTAAAGTGAAAAACATTTTTGAATATAGGTGAAGCATGGGTCTAGTTTCAATTTATATTTTATGCAGCCAACATTTACTTGAGGAAATGATAAAGTTTAAACAAGAGGCCCATGGGCCACATCGCTCACCTGAGCACCAAGGGTAGGACTAGTATAAAATGGCTTTTTATTGTAAAGTTTAAATCCAAAAGTAGTCCCATGACCAATCATGGATTTGCTATTTTTTAGAAAATGATTTTTAAAGAATTTTCCTATATATATCTTTTAAAACTTTGGTTGGCCATTTTGGCCCCGCCCTATCCCTGGGGGCCATGATTTGAACAAATTTGAATCTACACTACTTGAGCATGCTTCCATATAAATATGATGAATTATGGCTTTGTCATTCTTGAGAAGAATTTTCCTATATATTTCTATGTAAAACTTTGGTCGGCCATTTTGGCCCCGCCCTACCCCCAGGGGTCATGATTTGAACAAACTTGAATCTACACTACCTTAACATGCTTCCATATAAATATGATGAATAATGGCTTTGTCATTCTTGAGAAGAAGATGTTTAAAGAATTTTCCTATATATTTCTATGTAAAACTTTGGTCGGCCATTTTGGCCCCGCCCTACCCCCAGGGGTCATGATTTGAACAAACTTAAATCTACACTACCTGAGCATGCTTCCATATAAATATGATGAATTATGGCTTTGTCATTCTTGAGAAGAAGATTTTTAAAGAATTTTCCTATATATTTCTATGTAAAACTTTGGTCGGCCATTTTGGCCCCGCCCTACCCCCGGGGGTCATGATTTGAACAAACTTGAATCTACACTACCTGAGCATGTTTCCATATAAATATGATGAATTATGGCTTTGTCATTCTTGAGAAGAATATTTTTAAAGAATTTTCCTATATATTTCTATGTAAAACTTTGGTCGGCCATTTTGGCCCCGCCTTACCCCCAGGGGTCATGATTTGAACAAACTTGAATCTACACTACCTGAGCATGTTTCCATATAAATATGATGAATTATGGCTTTGTCATTCTTGAGAAGAAGATTTTTAAAGAATTTTCCTATATATTTCTATGTAAAACTTTGGTCGGCCATTTTGGCCCCACCCTACCCCGGGGGGTCATGATTTGAACAAATTTGAATCTACACTACATGAGCATGCTCCCATATAAATATGATGAATTATGGCTTTGTCATTCTTGAGAAGAAGATTTTTAAAGAATTTTCCTATATATTTCTATGTAAAACTTTGGTCTGCCATTTTGGCCCCGCCCTATCCCGGGGGGTCATGATTTGAACAAACTTGAATCTACACTACCTGAGGATGTTTCCCCATAAGTTTCATCTTTCCTGGCACAGTGGTTCTTGAGAAGAAGATTTTTAAAATATACCACTAAATTTTCATTAATTCCCAATTATCTCCCCTTGAATAAGGGCGTGGCCCTTCATTTGAACAAACTTGAATCCCCTTCACCCAAGGATACTTTGTGGCAAGTTTGGTTGAAATTGGCCCAGCGGTTCTTGAGAAGAAAATGTGAAAAGTTTACAGACAGACAGACAGACAACAGACGGACAGACAGACAGACGGACGCCGGACAAAATGTGATCAGAAAAGCTCACTTGAGCCTTCGGCTCAGGTGAGCTAAAAAGGTATCGTTTTTCTTCGATTTTCATCCGGCTATATTCTCGACTATCGTTGTCATCATTTAGACGCATACCTTTTTCACACTTATCGAAGCGGTGTGCTGATCAAGACTCATTTCCATTGTTTACTTTATTTATTTCCCGGGCGACAATTGATGGTTACATCAATGTTTTCTTGTTCTCATATGAATTGTGATTTTGTAGATATAGAGATAGTTCGCGAACTTTTTGATCATCCCTCGTATATGTGAATTTCCATTTTCGCTTTTGACATTGCATTTGCACAGCGTTTTTGACGTCTAAATAAAACCCATACTATAATCCTTTGATCCCCAGTCTTTGTTCTGATGCTTAGCAATCTAAACATTCTACTATCAAAATACTTGAAATGTACGTGAAAATTAATGTAAATCTACCTGTGTTTCAACCCGAAGGAAAATACAGTGTGGATATTCATGTTATATATTAAGTTTTCCTTGACGAATAATGTACATTCAAGAGCGCAAAACTCCAATCTTTATTCCTTTTAAAAGACTATCTGTTATAATAAAAGATTAATCTTCAGAAAATGTGCTTTCTTGACATATCCTTGAGAAAAGAAAATTAGACAAGTCAGGCGTACGGAACTGGCGTCATTGCGTTTTTACTACACGTAAATGTTTAAGCAATACTGATATATTTTAGGTATAATCATTTTGTGGAAAGAAATACAAATTGGGTCTGACGTAGAATATTTAGCTTGTTCTACATACAGTGTAGTAAGATTATTGTTTAATAAATAAATGGATATTATTTGCTCATCTATTCAGAATGTATAGTGGAGATGGGAGTAAATGAAAAAAATAATCTTGGATTAATTGCACGGCAGAACATGAACATCAATAGCTCATAATAGATAACATGGATATCTTTAATACAGTGAAACTTGACATATTTGACATGCACTGGGATACAAAGTTTGTGATGGAATAAACATTTTAAGTGTCCATCCCGGTATCTTCATGTGTCAGTGTTTGAAAATAAGAACGATATGTCTGATTTCTAATTTATTACAACACATATAAGGGACAGCTTTAACTGGGTACATACTGTGAAGAGATTAACAATAATCCATTGCTTTTAAGAATAGTTCGTAACCCCCCCCCCCCCACCCCACCCCCCCCTTTATTTTCCCCAAAATATATTTGTAAACAAGTTCTCGATTTAATGTAAAACAGTATGAATAAAAAAGAACCCAAATGAACAAGATTAATTGAAATCGTCTCTTGTGTAATAGAGTTTGTATGGTTGATGGGTGGTCTTTCATGTATTAAAAATAAGAAGAAGAAGAATTTAGAATTTTTAAACGTGCTTCACAGAAATAAGAGCATATTTCTCTCAAGAAACATCTTATAACCGTTTAAAATGTTCGTTGAGATACAGAAAAAAATATTGTATACAGGGAAATTTTCGCCCTCGTTTTAATTTTCGCGCTTTTCGCCCTCTTTGGCGAATTTTTAATTGGAAGAATTCAAAGGATACATTATGATTTCTTAAACGAAACTATGACAGGGCGATTTAAAAGGGGGCCAAATTGATTGCAAGTGTCAAAAGGCGAAAATAACACGGAGCTTATTCGTAGTGTGTCTTCTGTTCTGTAAATGCTCGTCATAGATTTTCAGAAACAGAATTGTAAGATCAGCAAAAATTATTTTAAGCCACGCCACATACTTTACAGGACAAGTGGAAGTATATGAAGAATGAGGGTTCCCTAGCATACGATCAACTGGGCTCATGATTTCATAACCAATAATGACTAAATTGTACGCACAACCCGCAACTACCTGAATGGTTGACCCATATGCCATAAAGACAAAACCGTATATTATCATCTCAATTACCTCTATTTTTATCTGCAAAAGTCGATAACAATTTGTAAATTTGTTCTATTCATGTTCTTAACAAAACCATCTGACTTAAGCCTTTATGAAGTGGTGCTTCATATGATATATTCATTGTCATTCATTGTTTTGGACAAGGGACCTGACCAAATAAGCACATGTAACTGATTAATAAAGAACAGATCACTTCCCAAAACCGGGAATACTTTTTGCTTTACTACAAACATCATATACTTTCTTCACGTAAGTTTTATATACTTGTCAAAATTTCTAAGTCCCCACTTTTATTTTTTCAAAAAGTTCAAAACCTTAACATCAATGTACTAGTTGCTTACAATGTTGCCTTTCATTTGCAATACTTACCTGTCAAGGCCAAAAAAATTGTAATCGAATGTGTAATTACTCGACCGTGACCGTTTTTGTTAAAAAGCATGAAGTTCGAGTTCCATATGTTTTTCGGGTGTATTCTTCATATTTTTTTACTTCCATGTGTTCTCCATCTTTAATTGATAGCTAAAAACAGAAAAAAGTTTGAGTAAAATGCGGTGTATGTCCACATAACAATGTGAAAGTGAAGTTGAAATCGCCCAAGCTGGTCGTAGTTAACGAGAGTTCTGTTTCCTTTCACTGTATGACTTTATTTTACTTAAAACCTTTATAATTATCGTCTGAAAAAACTACAAAGCAAACCTGAATTCCTTCTAATCATTAGAAATCGCTAGATTTTCAACAAACAAATCAAAATCATCCTAGAGTTTATCCGGAAAAATCAATAGAACCGGAACCGGAAGTGCCTCCCCTCAATGTCAAACTGGAGGAGTGGGGTACACATGTAATAAGACATTATGTAACTTTTGTTAGCAAGGCACAGGCACTTTCGGTAAGCCCCCTTTTCATCATAATCTCAACCCTAACTAACATGTATGGAAGAAGATAAACCGGAGTTTGAGACAGCTTTTCCAGCAGCAGAATCTAGCGGAACTAGAGGACGACCTAGTCTCCACATAGAAAAACATTCAATTAAAGATTTTTTTTAAAATAGTGTAAACTCTTTGAGGAACGGTTGTCTTGCTGTGATTTCGTTCGAATGGAGGATAATGCAGTATTTAACGTTGTGAATTTTTAATTCTAGGGTGCCTTAACATTTCTGCATATTGTGTTAAAGTGCTTCAATAAAATAAATTAAGTGAGAAAAAATTGTATTCCTACTTTTTTTTCCTGTATACTTATTAAATTATACTGTTAAAATAATTCAATATAAGAGCGGTGTAAAACAAAAACTTGCCTGGGGACTTAGAACGTTTGACTAGTATATATAAAGAAGAGGCCAAAATACCCTACGCTTAATAAATTTCATGATCTTTCTCTCCCTAAGTGACCAGCAGTTTTATTCTCATGAAGTTAATGAAATATCAGAGATCTAATGTGTTAGGGAGCAATAAAAAAAACAAAGACTTCTTATCATCTAATGACTTAAAAGACACAATGTCTTCCTTGACCTCTAGAGATTCCTGTAATCCCCAATACATTTTCAGGTCAGGAGAAGCATCCTAACCAACATGATTAGGGAGGTTTAACTATGAAATTTTAATTATTAAAACCTTTATATGCCATATTACAGGTTTCTCATGTTGACAAGATCATCAACTGACCAAGTATCCAACCAGGTATAAGATAGCAACAATCACCACCATTGTCATAGAAGAATTGTGGAACCCTGGCTTCGGCAATTCTCAAAGGAGCAACTTTAGCTGCCTACGACAATAATATGCAAAATAAATCAGGTAGAGTGAGCCTAAAAACATGCCAAGGAGCATTTTCGGCGTTTGTCTGGGACCAAAGTTCGACAATTTGAGGGGCACTTAGCTGAAATCATGTGGTGGTCTTAAAAGAAAGGAAAGCTGTATGGTGGATTTTTTGAGTCATTGAAGACCATTTTAAACCTGGAATCTGTCCCTCATTACCGGTATACCACTTCTCTATTTGACTTGTGGACAACGAGTGCTACCTCGACGGTGGCGAAAATTAAAACTGATGCTGAAATTTCAACAAGCCAGGCTTAAAGTGAAGACTCAAATAGATTCCACCAAATCGTTTCTGGGAAACACCCGTGTTCCATCAGAAGTACAGCAACAAATGATACTGCCCGTAAAATTATTGGTTCAGACACATCATCTTTGTCAAGTGCTGCCTCCACTAGAGTCCTCAGAGCAGGATCTCTTGGTACATCTACATGTATGAATCCGCCATCTCTTCGTCTGCAGCTGACTGATCCTGGTCCCTCAACGTAAGAACGATCAGAAGCAAAATATAAAGTTTCTTTTAAAAGGAAGAGAGGTGGAAATTCCAAGTCAAAAGTAACATCTAAAAAAGTTATGTGCTCCTGTGGAATTTTTACCTGTGGACATTATCCCAAACCCAGTCCTTTTAATAAAGAGAAAAGAAATCAAATCCTTATTCAAAATGTGCATTTGTTTTTTGTCATCTGATGATGACGATGTCGTGTAATAAAATTTGAAAATAATTTTCCTTTTCTTGACTTTCTATTTTTTTTTAAAGGATGTATGGTAATGCTTGAGTTCTGAAAAGTGTACAATTCATTAAATATGTCATCCTGAAATTGCAACTTCATTGGTCATTATCAAAGGAAGAGAAAAGGCATAGTTTTAAAGAAGTAATAAAGAGCCACCATGAATTTTAATAAAAATGGATTTGATATTTTCACTTGCTGATTGGTCAAGAGACCAGAAGTCTCTGTCGAGACTAAAGCTCTACGGGTTTGTACTTATAGCAAAGGAAGAGAAAAGTACTTAGGCAGTTGGAAATTGAAACTTTTCAACAGCAATAAATAGAATAATGATCCTTAATTAAGTCACTTTATGTTCTTAGTGTAGTCTACTTTCATGCCACATTATATTATAATCAGACTACAACTGTATTTGGAGTAGCATTTTGAGAGTATTTAACAGAAATTTCTATTTTTAGTAACCATGGCAACACCATTCATTGAAGTGAAAACTGATATATAGAATTATGTACCTTAGTGTAGTCTACTTGTGTGCCAAGTTATATTGAAATAAGACCAAAACTGTAGGAGGAGTAGCATTTTGAAAGAATTTCACAGAAATTTCTATTTTTAGTAACCACGGCAACACCGTTCATCGAAATCAAAAACCGATACACAGAATTATGTATCTTAGTGTAGTCTACTTGTGTGCCAAGTTATATTGAAATCAGACCAAAACTATAGGAGGAGTAGCATTTTGAAAAATTGTTTACAGACAGACGGGCGGACGACGGACGCATTACTATCGCATAAGCTCTTCTGGTCTCTGACCAGTAGAGCTAAAAATATGAAGGCCTGTTAGTAATACGATGAAATCATTGGAAAAAATTCTGGACTGTCATTGCCATCTGTCAAAACGAGGCAATTCTCGTATTTAGAATTACGAACCCGATTAATATTATCATTTTCAATTACCTGGTAGTCATACAAGTACCAAAAACTTATACGCAACGGGTTGAGGATATAGCCTTAACATTTCACATTGTTTTAATTTTCTTTTATAATGAGGAAAAGATATTTTTGTGTGAATCATCTCCTTACTTCGCGAATCTAGAGCAGACGCTTAAACTTTTGCGCTACGCAGGCGACTTTTACTTATTTGAAGTAGATTTGTAATGGCCAGAATATGTATACGGTTAAACATAAGATGATTTGCATTTTAGTTTTGCGGCCACAAGGATACACGTCTGTGCTGAATGAGATCGCCTAGTAAAAAAAATAAAACAAAATAATTGAAGCCGATAAAATTACCGTATAGTTTATTTTTAACTTTGAATTTTTTTCAAGATGTTATACAGGTAATCGTGTCTTTTATAAATTAATAGTACTTACACCTGCAAACAAAGATTTTGTCACCTTGTAAAAATGTTTCTTCCCAACCTCAGGGACATAGAAACTGTGGGTTGGGGCATAATTTTTGAAATAAAAATCATACTTTAGTTTTTTTTATACCTGTGCTTCCTAAAAAATAACGCTAAGCTAAATTTGCTTCAAACGGGTCTATACTTGATTTAACAAGTTACCTTTTAACTCCTGGCAAATTATGATTTAACAAGTTACCTTTTAACTCCTGGCAAATTATATTTGATTATTGTCCGCTGGTTGAAGCTTTCGAAAAAAAAATACAAATCTCGATTGTTCTTCTTATCTATCAAGCCATAACATTGAGTCATATTCTAAGATGAACTTGGGAAACGTGTATTTGAGATATAGTGATATTAACATTGGATTCGCCATTCTACAGGTAGACATGGATTTTGGGCCTGAGAGGGGGTGAAGAGCCATGAGAAAATGCTAATGCTGGCGCTAGCGCTTCATAAAAAATATGCCTACGGGCAAGTTTGTGCCTACACACAAGTAATTCACACTAAACTTCAAAACACATCTTATATTTACATTTCACACGTTTGGAAGCAAAACAATATACTCAATATTTGAATTCTTCGCTGTCCTATATCGTTACATGTACATTTTTAGCTCTACTGGTCAGAGACCAGAAGAGCTTATGCGATAGTAATGCTTCCGTCGTCCGTCCGTCTGTCTGTCTGTAAACAATTTTTCAAAATGCTACTCCTCCTACAGTTTTGGTCTGATTTCAGTATAACTTGGCACACAAGTAGACTACACTAAGATACATAATTCTATGTATCGGTTTTTGATTTCGATGAACGGTTTTGCCGTGGTTACTAAAAATAGAAATTTCTTTGAAATTCTTTCAAAATGCTACTCCTCCTACAGTTTTGGTCTGATTTCAGTATAACTTAGCACACAAGTAGACTACACTAAGATACATATAATTCTGTGTATCGGTTTTTGATTTCGATGAACGGTGTTGCCGTTGTTACTAAAAATAGAAATTTCTGTTAAATTCTTTCAAAATGCTACTCCTCATACAGTTTTGGTCTGATTTCAGAATAACTTGGCACACAAGTAGACTTCACTAAGATACATAATTCTGTGTATCGGTTTTTGATTTCGATGAACGGTGTTGCCGTGGTTACTATAAATAGAAATTTCTGTTAAATTATTTAAAATGTTACTCCAAATACAGTTTTAGTCTGATTATAATATGTGGCATGCAAGTAGACTACACTAAGAACATAAAGAGACTTAATAAAGGATCATTATTCTATTTATTGCTGTTGAAAAGGTTCAATTCCCAACTGCTTTTAAGTACTTTTCTCTTCCTTTGCTGTAATTACAAACCAGTAGAGCTTCAGTCTCGACAAAGACTTCTGGTTACTAACGTCACCGAAGCCTTACTAATACGTCAAGTTAAGGCACGTTTCTCCTTGTATATTTCTACGCGTACATGTACACGAAAATGATATTCAAATCAATTTCACAGATGGTTTAGTAGAAATTATTTAATATTACAATAATGCGACACAGAATCTCTTCCATCTATGGAAGTTTGGACCAGACACCTCGTATACGTTAAGCATTTTTTTGTAGAACACATGGACCCTGAAGAACACATAAATAAAGAATATTACAAGTTCCCCTTGGAATTAGAACAGTATGTGTGATGGGAAAGATAATAAGCTCCATGGATAAAGGTATGCCTTTGTTTTTCAATATTAATCATAAGTATGATTACATCTATGTGGCATTTGTATTTTAGCGATCAAAGGCTTCATTTACCTAGTTTATTTGTTTGGTTAACGTCCCTCACGGGGATAATCACTCCTGGAAGGATGTCATCACTTGCCGGTAGAAACCTGCATATTTTAACCTATGCTCAGCACTTGCTCCCTTGGAGCAGTGAAAGAATCTTTTTCGTGCCAGCATCTACTGCAACAGCGGACCTCAGTTTATACAGTCTTATCTGAAAGAACGTTCTCTTTTCTAGAGTCGCGAAGTAAGGAGTCAGTCCTTACGTCGCAGGTTCAAATCCCACTGTGGGACGTGGAGATCGGTCCTTCGGATGAGACCGTATAAACCGAGGTCCCGTGTGGCAGTAGGTACTGACACGAAAAAGATCCCTTACTGCTCAATTGTCCTGTGTGCTGAGTATACAACAAAATTTGCAGCTCTCTACCGGCAAGTGGTGGCGTCTCCATATGAGTGAAAATTTCTCGAGAGCGACGTTAAACAATATACAATCAATCTAGCTGAGCTGCTGGGCCTCATCTTGTCATTTGAAGCTGATAAAGTTTACACATGTCCGACGACATGTTATTCCAGAATATATTCCTTGGTTTCTTTATCCAAAGACATCCTGTTGGACATGTGAATTAGGTTTTGGCCAGGAAAGGTTTTTGAGGCTACATATACAAAAAGAACATTTTGATGACTCCACATACTGTAGATATGATACTAACATTCATGGCCAAATGTGGGTTGAAAAAATATCTACTTTAATCAACGAGTTCAACAAAGTAAATGTGGTATCGTTTATACTAAATTTTCTGTAAGGGTTAATGTACGAGTAGCGCTCCATTCCTTAAAAGTAATGGAGCAGAGGCCCCGAAGGGGCCGAGGCCCATTACTTTAAAGGAATGGAGCGCTACGAGTATATTAACCCGCGTAAAATCCGCCTTTCTGAATGCTTGTTTTAATTGTTTGTTAATACATAATAAAGAATATTTATATGATACATTGTAAATACTTTTTACATATTAGTAGTAGTATTTATATATAATATAGAAAGAAAAACTAAAAAAAAGTGTACTGAATTTAATCTAAACCTTTTCCTCTGAACAGCTTCATTAGCTCAGTGAAATGAGCATCGGACTGCTATGGTCAGGGTACCGGGTTCGATTCTCATCATGGGTGATCTAAGTTTCTTAATGTGAAACTAACCTTTAAAATTTTCCAAAACTCTTCTCTAAAATTTCTAAGTTCCTTCCTTGTTAGAGGCACGGAAAGGAGAATAAGACCATAAAAAATATTTCATTTTCAATGTAATTTGCAACTCTCCATTCCTTAAAAGTAATGGAGCGCTCAAACAAAAGAATGACGTCACAGGTGGATTTTACGCATGTTTAGGAACACTCTGGCAAGAGGATGACCTTGTACAAATAAAATATTACTTGGATACAACCCATCAACATCAGTCACAACCAAAGACTCCTTATCCTGCTCAAAACTTTACAAGTTTACTACACTGGAAAATATCAGTATTTTATTGGATATAAGCAGCCCTCCTGTTGAGGTTCTTCAAAATTGTGAACTTACGAAAAAGAAGGACATACTCATAATAAGATCCTCAATTATAAATTGGGCCCATCAAAGATCAATTGACTCCCACTCTACTGACTTAGGTTTACAAAACTGCAACATTAAGTGGCATGGAATAAGAGGCATGAAATGGTCTTCGCTCACGGAAACTTTTCAATCTGTTACAAAAGATATAATCCCAAGCACTATTAAAATTTATTTAGGATCTAATGACATCTCTTTATCAAGTCCTCTTCCTCTCACCAAATGAAAAATGACATTTCTTTATACATGGAGAATTTTCCAGATACATTTTTAAGTTATACTGAAATGTTGTCAAGAAGAGTCTGGGGAAAAATTGAAGTCTGAGAGGGAGAAAACAAGAAAACGATAATCGATAAAGAATTAGGATCATTCATGGAAGGAAGGGGAGGGAAAGTGATGTTTCGTCATAAAATTCATTGGAATAACAGAACACTTTTTTTTTTAGAAGAGATGGGATATATTTCACTGGAATTGAATATAATATTTTACTATCAGACTTTGAAGATGCTTTAAAATGTTATGTTGATTTTATAATGTAATTATTTTTATATTTTTGTATGTATATATTTGTACAGTGTACTGCTTTTATATTTAATTGGCATTAAGTAGGATGTTCTAATTTGTGCCATATCTCGGGGCTCATTAAAACGGGGAGGAATGTAGAGATCAAGGCTTCATAAAATAGTTAGGGTTCGGAATTCATATATTTGTTTCGTCACAATCAGCTGTTCACTGATTAACTATCATATTAAGCCAGTTGTGACGATACCCTGGATCAATACAGACGTCTGAAGACACTGTCCCATCCGGAGTCCACAGCTCAGGTGGGTTGTAACTTTAGTCTTCGAAATAACCTGGGAGCCCGGTGCCCGGGACCTAGTAAATCTTCCAGCGGGCATGTAAAAATTCTGAAACTAGTGTTAATTGTAACGAGGACCGTTACATGTACAGATGTTCCTTAAACGCTCCCCAGCTCCCTTTATGTGCCTAAGCCCTGTAAGACATTTTTAAAAATATTATCAGTATCGAAGGATTTCATTAAAGAAATTTTTAAAGCTACAATGATATCAGCTATATGTGATTTAACGCATTGTACGCGCACACATGTGCTTGTACATGCAAGATGATCATGGCATGTTGTCTAAACCATTAACATATCTATGTATCGTGAGAATCAGTAAAAAAATCTGTAAAATATACATTGCTGTTTTTCAAAAATATTGATCATTTTGCGTGCGCGCAAGTGTATGCATGCATGTCTGTGCATTCCATTTTGATAGTACCATAATGCAGGAATCCAGTATACATATTCATATTCTAGATTTCATTCCGTTTTGTGGAAAACTAAATAAGTTATAGGCATTTCAAGTTTAAGCCAATCAGATTGCAGCACACTTGCATGCATTTCATGACAACTCTTATATAGCATGCTGTAGATCATCATAATGTATGACCATGTTCAAAATTTCAAAAAATTTTGTTAAAAACAAGAAAGATATTGAGACTTTAGTTTCAGCCAATCAGAGCGAAGCGCACGTGCATACGCGTGAGATCTTGCGCTATTTTGAGCATGTCATCTTGTCTATACTTCTAATATATCCTTACATCTTACATTATGAGTTTATAAACATTTCATCAAAAAATAGAAAAGTTACGGCTATATCCATTATATTGGTCATTTCACGTGTTGCACTTGCGCGTTCGTGCATACACGTGCTTTCATAAGAAATCTTATACATCATACTGTAGATCTTTGTAATGTTTGACTATGTTCGAAATTTGAAAGAATTTTGACAAAAACAAGAAAGATATTGAGACTTTACTTTCAGCTAAACAGAGCAAAGCGCACGTGCATGCGCGTGAGATCTTGCTATTTTGATCATGTCATCTTGTCTATACTACTAATATATACTTATGAGTTTCAAAACATTTCATCAAAAAATTGAAAAGTTACGGCTATATCCATTACATTGGTCATTTTACGTGTTGCACGTGCGCGCTCTTGCAAGCACGTACGCGCAAAATGACCTTCGTTCCGCAAATCTACATACGACCTGTCAAATGATTGTCAATCGTAATCATTGAAGTGCTTAATTTAACCTATTTGTTTTCTCGAAGTTTCTTGCTAAATTAGATGTATGTTCATTGATGCCTCGTGCAGTAGACTGCAGTCATGACCCCATTTCTTAAATTCAGTTCAGCTAAATCGGCCAGCACAGGACCAGTCAAAAGTTGTGAACAAAAACAGTTAGAAAATGGCAGACACACAGACCATGGTTAATTCATGACTCGGAAAACAAATTAAACTTAAGATTGAGAGAGAGCTTGAGAATTTAAACACAAAATACTGTCCTCAAAGTTATTATAAACAAGAGGCCCATGGGCCTTATAGGTCACATGAGAATCATGCAACAACTTTCAAATGATAGAATTTGGCTCAAGTTAATTTAAGGTAGATGCTATGGCATTCAAAATTTTGAAAGAGGCTGGCAGTCTGGCACCATTGCTAATCATAACTATGAACTTTGCAATTGCTTAGTTTGCCTACTTAAGGGGCTGGGTGGTCGTGGCCATTTTTAGACCATTTCTATCTCCTTTAGCAGAAGAGCTCCATATAAAGATGAACAAAAATAATCAAATTTTAAAACTAATATTTATTTAAATATTCTTTGTCAAATGATAGTTGACAGCTAAAGATAACATATCATTTAAGTTATGTCCGGTGGTTAATTTGTTGTTAATTTGTTGACCCGCAAGCCTCCTTAATACCCATGGGCTGGATAGGGGAACAAAAAATGCATATCAACTAATCAGTAATATTCAGCTGCAATAATAACTGCCCCTACCACACATGAGCGCCTGACCCTAGGTCCACACTTTGCACAATTTTTGAAAAGGCACACTTGCTTATCAAAAATGTTTGATTAATACCAAGGAGCAGATTTCAAACAATTCATTTTTAGTATATAAGTAGAGCCCCCCACTATGGTATCCCTGACCCAGGGGCCTGGAAATTCACAATTCTGGAAGAAAAGCCCTTGCACAGGTAGTTCATCGAGTACACCTTTCCGTAGACAACGAGAACAATTTTGGATTAGAAAACTAGGGACAGCCTTTCCCTGTGGATGTAATGATAATGCCGATAGTGTTGGAAATCTTTCCAGTCCACAGTGTAATAATGTTAATGTGATGGGACTTTTTAACCATACTCGGAGATAAGCGTAGTCATGGGCATCGTTCGTACAATAAACCTGCAATACACGATGTCTCTTTTGATTCATTACTACCTTATGTAAAGTCTACATCATATTCGAACAAAACTTTACTCTGTCCCTTTGAAACTTTTAGATAGTCTTCTTGAAAAGGCCAAGGAACGTCCAAGTTTTGATTCCTCGTCACCTGAATATAGGCTCGAATCTGTGATTATGGATATTGCATATCATAGGCTTTTTAAACCCGCACGTTTCACGGAAGAAAATGCAGCTAAAACAATCCGTCTTTTCCTTAAACTCCAATATGCAAATAAAGGAATTGACGCGGTTAATATAAGTAATATTCCTAATCACAAAAAGGTCCAGTCTTGTATTCCACCATATTTCAAGTAAAAGACTACACCTTGTATTTCCTACAAATATACATCGACCATTGCTTCCAGACTTTTCAATTACAAAAACACTTTACATGGCCTGGATACCGACTATCTGAAACATAATCCTCCTTCGTGTTCATGTTCTTCTTCGCCCTATAACTATAGTCCTGCTGGACACATTATTACAGGTGACGTAAATATAGTTAGTAATGAGGACCTTAGATCACTTATTTTAAAAGGTCCTAAATATAGGGAACCCCGATCCTTCAACTGGCGTCGGAATTTCATAAATATTATTGATTCTGTTGAAAATTACGCCAGACGATGGGACAGATATGAAAAAGAAGACGTTGACACCTTGTCAGAATGGGTAAAATGTATTAGATCTATGTTGAAATCGCGAATTCGAAGATTGAGGGGCAAAATGAAAACCATATATCCTTCTGTGTTTAATAAACCAGAAGTGAAAAAAGAAGTAGATAGATTACATGATCAGTACGTACTGATTCTTGCCGACAAAGCAGGTAACAACATTGTCTTCGTTTGTAAGGTTCCTTACATAAATTGCGTTCTAGAAGAACTTGGATTTAATTCTACAAATGGTAATCCTACTTATACTCATACTCTTCCCTTTCTAAGGAAGAAATTCTTCAAAATCACGTGTCAGTTTTGAATACTTTTAATATTCCACAGAGCCAAAATGAATTTGAACTACCTTATATATATTGGATTCCGAAACTTCATAAGAATCCTTACAAACAAAGATACATTGCAGGTTCCAGTAAATGTTCAACCAAGCCTCTTTCGATACTCCTTACTAAGATATAGACAGTAGTGAAGGAAAAACTTCAAGAGTACTGTGCAACTGTATATTCAAGAAGTGGTGTGAATCAGATGTGGATACTAAAAAATTCTAAAGAACTCTTGGACAATTTGAAATCACAAGACGTTACTAAAATCACCAGCTTAAAAACTTACGATTTTGAACTTTATTCACAACAATTCCCCACGACAAATTAAAGTCCAGGCTTTTTGATATCATTGACAGCTGCTTCTTCAATAAAAATGGAACTCGTAAATTTACTTACCTCGTCATTGGTCATTTTGCAAAATTATTTTGTTAAAACAGATTCTGATTGCACATATAAGTATTCTGAAGTTGACATCAAGAAGATGTTTGAGTTTCTGATTGACAATATCTATGTGGTTTTTGAAGACCAGGTATTCCAACAATCTATTGGAATTCCCATGGGTACAAATTGCGCTCCGTTATTAGCAGACTTATTTTTATATTCATATGAATCAGAATTTATGCGAAATCTTATGCGTGAAAAGAAGAAAACACTTGCTGTGGCCTTCAACTCGACATTTAGATATATCGACGACGTATTGTCAATTAACAAACGTAATTTCCATTCCTACGTCGATACGATATATCCTGGTGAGCTTGAGATAAAAGATACTACAGAGTCTGACACTTCTGTTTCATACTTGGATATTTTACTTGAAAAAGACGCTAATGGTAATCTAACAACCAAATTATTTGATAAAGGTGTTGACTTTAACGAGGTAAATTTTTATATCGTCCAATTCAGTACATATGTTGCATCATCTTTTTAGATCTATTGCATCATCTTTATATATCTGTTGCATCATCTTTTTATATCTATTGCATCATCTTTTTGATACTTGTTGCATCATCTTTTTATATCTATTGCATCATCTTTTTTATACCTGTTGCATCATCTGTAAGGACCGTGTGCAAAAAATATGCTTACCTATGCATTGTGACGTCATCCACTGTATAAATACAGGTTTTCTCCTACTTTCAGCTCATTCTACAGTCAGAGCCAGCTCCTATTGGGGTCATGGATTCTACTAGAGAAAAACAGTTACATGCTCAGCGATTATTAGAATGGAAAAAAAGGGAAGAGAATTAGAAGGAATTCTTGATGAAAATAAAGAGCGAGAATTAGAGCTTAGGAAAAGAAATGCGGTAAGATTACAGAGAAGAGCTCTACAAGAAAAACAACGACAACAACAACTACAACAACAACGACAACGACAACTACGGGAGAGAGAATCAAATCAAATTCTTGATGAAAATAAAGAGCGAGAATTAAAGCTTCGGAAAAGAAATGCCATACTATTACAGAGAAGAGCTCAACTAGAAAAACAACGACAGCAACAGCAAAGGACAAGGGCGCATGAGGGGTCAAAGTTACCTATTCATTCACCACCCAAACCCAAGGCCATATCCCAGTATTATCGAGTCAAAGTGAATGAAAGGGTGCACTCTAGAAAATTTAAAGCTCAAGAGGATTTTTACACTGTGATTTTTAAGGAGTTTCCAGAGGAAGAAAACAGAACATTTGTTCGGCGATTATTCAGAGACATGTTACAAACTTTCAAATCGAAAATGCAGTGTAATCCTAACGATTACCTCCGCCTGAACATACGCCACAAATCTCTGGAATCAGAGATTTGGTACGAGTTTACTCAATGTAAACATTTTAACGAGGACGTCATTTTAGACAAGATTGAAGCCGTGCAACAATCCAGAAAGGAGTTCAAACTGGGCGACGGGGGCATGGAATTCGATATGTTTCGGGTCAAGTATCCCGAGGGAAGTGGTGGCCAGAAAACCAAACATCTACAAGTGAATAAGGAGACTTTTAAGAAAAATAAACGAGCCATCGTTCGGATCGTCAATCCCCATGATAAATTTTGTTTAGCTAGAGCCATCGTCGTGACTCGATTACACAGTCAGAAACCGGAACATCCAGACCCCGAATGGGAAAAACAATGGAAACGCATGAGATTAGGGGATAGGCAATCCTTAGACCAGAAACGAGAAGCCATAGCCCTCATGGAACAGGCCGGGTGTGATATCACTCAAGCTTGTGGAGCCCTAGAGTGGCCGAAATTACAACAGGTGTTAGCTCCCCAGTATCGACTGAAAATATTTCAGTTCAAGTCTACTTCGACTAAACTCACCTTAGAGCGCATCTTCAAAGGCTGGGGAGACGGAACTTGTTTGAACATATTGTTAGACGACCATCATTACGATGCCATCATATCCATGCCGGGAGTAACGGGGAACCAATATTACTGTGATCATTGCGACGTGGGGTACAGGAATGTCACAGACCATCGCTCCAAATGCCCTCATCGCTGTACCTTTTGTTTAGGACATCACCCTAATTGTCCCGATGAAGGGATCAAGATTAAATGCCAGGAATGCCATGGAATGTTTAAGAACAGGACCTGCTACGAAAATCATTTAAAACCCCATAGTAAGAAGACCACCACTACTGTCTGCAATTTAATGGAACAATGCGAGAAGTGTCAGTCTTGGATACCTAAGAAATTATTCCCTCATCACAAGTGCGGAGGACAGAAACAGTGTAAGATCTGTAAGAAAATCGTCGATACCGATCATCAGTGCTACGTACAACAGAAACCCAAGAAGAAGAAGAAGGGGAAAGGGACCTTAGAGTTTTACATCTATTTCGATTTCGAATGCACTCAGGAAACCGGCATTCACATCCCTAATCTGTGTGTGGCACACCGCGTCTGTCAACATTGCAGTCACTTACCCATAGACCAACCCTGTCCTCATTGTCAACACATGGGACCCCGTCAGCACCTATTTCAAGGACCAGACACCTTAAAGAAGTTCATGGACTGGTTATTACAACCCACTACAGGTACTAAGAATTCCACTTTAGTACACGACGAGGCCATTATCATCGCCCATAACTTCAAAGGCTACGACGGACAGTTCATTTTGAATCACCTGGTGCATTCCTCTTGCCTGAAACCTAACGTCATCATGACCGGCAGTAAGATCTTATACATGGAAATATGCGGACTGAAATTCATCGACTCGTATAGTTTCTTACCGTTTGCATTAGCCAAGATGCCCTCCGCTTTCGGATTCGACGAATTGAAGAAAGGCTATTTCCCCCACTTTTTCAATACGGAACAGAACCAGAATTACGTAGGACCTTATCCACCGGCAGCTTTCTACAAACCGGACGAAATGTCTACCAGTGGACGAAAAGCTTTTTTTGAATGGTACGACCAACAGAGGGGAAAAGTGTTTGATTTCCAGAAAGAGTTTGTAGGGTATTGTGTCTCGGACGTCGACATTTTACGCCGATGCTGTGCACAGTTTAGAGCCACCCTCAAGAGTTTGGTCAATGTGGACCCTTTCCAGGAATCCATCACTTTTGCCAGTGCTGCTAATTTAGCCTACCGTCGACAATTCATGCCTGAAGACACCATAGCCATCATTCCGAACCTCGGGTATCAACCGGCACGACAATATTCGGCTAAAGCCTGTCGGTGGCTCACCTGGATGAGTCAACAGACTGGATGTCACATACAACATGCCAGAAACGGGGGCGAAGTCCAGATCGGAAATTATACCGTCGACGGATACCAGGAAGCGACTCGCACCGTCTACGAATTTTACGGGTGCTATTGGCACGGATGCCCCACCTGCTATCCCAGTTTACAGACCGAAACTCATCCTCATCGGACCCAATTTACTTACCAGCAATTACACGAAGAAACCCTCAGAAGGACTGGCGATTTAGAAGACATGGGGTATACCGTCCGTGGTATCTGGGAGCACGATTTCGATCAGCAAGTGCAAAAAGATGAGAATTTACAGCAATTTGTAGGAAACCTGGACATTCCGGATCCTTTGAAACCTCGAGAAGCCCTGTACGGAGGTCGGACCAATGCCACCCGATTATATTGTGAGGAAGGGGACATGAGATACGTGGACGTCTGTTCCCTATACCCTTACGTGTTGAAACACAAGCCTTTTCCCGTAGGGCATCCCGAGATCATCACAGACGAGTTCCAGGACGTGAGAAATTATTTCGGTCTCATTCACTGTCGGGTCTTACCTCCCCGAGACCTCTATCACCCCGTATTACCTTATCGGACGGGAGGCAAGTTATTATTTCCCTTATGTCGCACGTGTGCCGAACGACAGGACTCTACGTCTCAAGATCGATGTCCACACACCGACCGGGAACGTAGTCTCACGGGTACTTGGGTGACGACCGAATTACATAAAGCCCTAGACATGGGATATACCTTAGATCGAATCTACGAAGTATGGCATTTTAAAGAAAGCAGACAAGATTTATTCAGATCTTACATCGATACCTTCCTCAAGATCAAACAGGAAGCGTCCGGATTTCCCCCCGACTGTAAGACCTCAGAACAAGAACAAGATTACATTCGACAAGTGTTATACAAAGAAGGATTCATGATGGACATTCTCAGTATCGAGAAGAATCCAGTGAGAAGAACCATTGCTAAACTCTTTTTAAATTGTCTGTGGGGAAAATTTGCTCAACGGTTGTTATTACCCAAAACCAGATACTTGGACGAAGAAGAGGAATTACAACAACTCTTACAAGATTCGACTCTCGACATCAAGGGCATGCAACTCTTAGTCAATAAAGAGAACCCCAATGAAGACAAGATGCTAGTGAATTATCAAGACAAACAGGAATTCGTCGAAGAATGTCCCTTTGGAAACGTGGTCCTGGCTTGTTTTACTACCGCGCATGCCCGCTTACACCTCTACGAGACTTTACAACCTTTAGGAGATCGGGTCCTTTATTTCGATACGGACAGTATCATTTACCAACATATAGAAGGAGCTTTTAATCCTACCTTGGGCAATAGTTTAGGAGAATGGACAGACGAATTAGACGGGGATCACATCATCAAATTCATGTCGGCAGGCCCTAAAAATTATGGTTACCGGACGGACAAAGGAACCGAGACCCTTAAAGTCAAAGGAATCACTCTCAACCATCGTACCTCCCAGATCGTGTCACTAGAGACTTTAGAAAAAATGCTCAAAGGAGAAATAGAGGAAGTCACAGTCCCTTATCCCGACAAAATCCAGAGGACCCGTGATCATGAGCTCGTGACCAAACCATTAGAGAAAAAGTATAGAATTGTATATGATAAGAGACAATTGTTACCTTCTTATAACACTTTACCTTATGGTTATTGATATGTTGATATGTTTGTTTGTTTGTTATTACAAATAAAAAATTGAATTGTTGTTTTTATGTGTTGTTATTTTTCTTCTTCCCTATAAAAAGGGGGGCAATACAAATCAAAAGTTCAGTCATGACTGAGAAATTGTTAGATCAACCCATGCGTTATCCCCAGTATGCTCGGCTCTCAAAGAGAGAAGCTACTTTTGAGCAGGGATGGCCAGAACCTCTCTTAGGAAAAATACCAGACCTAGCTCGAGCCGGGTTTTTCTACAGGGGAGTGAAAGATAGCGCTACCTGTTTTCATTGTGGAATGATTTTTAGTAATTGGGATCCCGAGGACGATCCTTGTGTAGAACATGCTTATTGGAACCCCAATTGTCCTTACATCAATCTGTATAAGGGACGAGGGTGGGTGATGAATGTGTTTATTACGTGTTTAGAACAACAGGGATATAAACCTTTACCTGAGATCAAACCTCTACTGAACCCACAACCAGACGTCCAGGCTCGAGGAAAATGTCACATTTGTTTAGACGAGGAATTACAAATCGTTTTTCTACCTTGCGGACACGTATGCTGCTGTGCTTTGTGTGCTCCTTCCTTTCAGTTTTGCCCCATCTGTCGAGGCGAGATTCAACAGTCCAAACGCCTATTTCTGTGTTAACTATAAATAAGACCCTGAACCCAACTTTTCCTTCATTGATCAACATGTATTCCGAGGAGACACCCCTCCCTTCTTTTCAATTGAAACACGAATTTACCATGGTGGTTGCTGGACCCTCGAAATCGGGCAAAACAGAATTCGTCAAGACATTAGTGAACAATCTAGACTGGATCACCCCCAGGCCCGAAAAAATCGTCTGGTGTTATCGGGAATGGCAACCCGCTTACACTTCTTTAAAAGATAAAGTATCTTTCATCCGAAATATTCCAGAAGACGACGAGAAATTAGTAGCCAATTTGAGTGTGCCCCATTTACTCATTTTTGACGACATGATGGGAGGAAAAGCCATCGAATCTATTGTGGATTGGTTTACCCGTAAAGCGCATCATCGGAATACCAGTGTGATTTACATCACTCAGAATTTATTTGATCGAGCTGCTTCTCATCGCACCATTAGTTTGAATGCTCATTATTTAGTCTTATTCAAAAATCCCAGAGACAAATCTCAGATCAGTGTATTGAGTCGTCAGCTAGCTTTACCTCATTTGATGTCTGCTTATCAAGAAGCCACCCAGATACCTCACGGATATCTTCTCGTGGACTTGAGTCCCCAGACCCCAGACCAATACCGATTGAGAAGTCGAATGTTTGAAATGTTGACTGTACACATGCCTCAAGAGTATAAATAAAAGTGTTTCACACTCTTCTGAGTCATTGTTCATTTCAATCTCATCATGGCTCCATCAGCCAAGAGTAAATTAGTGAGAACCTTACGACGTTTACAGCGGGAACGAGATCCCGCGAAGCGAGCCCATTTAATCGAATTAGGGCGTAAAGCCTTATTGAATTGGTTTGCCATGGGAGCTCGCAATTTAATAAAAGGGGTCTTACCTATCAATAAACAGACCCAAAAGTTTATTAATAATCATCGTCAAGATTTAAAGATCATTGCCGATCAATCGGCCAGTGATCAAGACAGAAAAACAGCTATTTTAAAACGCGGAGGTGCTGGATTTCTAGGTGGAGTCATCATTCGTCATTTATTTAAATGGAATAGTCCTAAAAAACGGCGGGTTCGTCGTTTAAAGAGTGTAGTGGTAAGAGTCGATAATAAGAAACAAAGAGTGTTTCCGGATTGGATGGTCCGTGTCGGAGGAGCAGCTCAAAAGAGCAGAAAAAAGAAGAAGAGAAAAGCCCCTCCCAAGAAGAAAAAAGCCCCTCCCAAGAAAACAGCGAAAAGGCAAAAATCTGCTCCTCAAACTCTAGCTCAACGTAAAGCCATGCCCGAAAGTTTAAAAAACGAAATCAATCAGTATTTTAAGGAACAAAGACAAAAGACCATAGGAGAATTGCTCAAGAAACAAGCAGAACTGAGAATGGATCGTGCTATGGGACCCATAGGCAGTCAAAGAGCCAGTGATTTAGAAGTGTTTCCTCGAGTGAATGTGGGCATTCCCTCCTCCTCCTCTTCCTCCCCTGGAATTAAAGTTCCCATTCATGTCCCTAAAATCACACGTTTTCAACCCTTGACGGCCTCCACCCCTCAACTACCTAAAGGCCTGAGATATAAATGTCGATATTGTGGAAAAATTTATGTCAGGGAGAAAGCGAGAGATAAACACGAGAGCGACAAACACGGAGGATATGCCCCTCCTTAAGAGAGACACTATAAAAGGGAGTGACATGAGAGACTTCACTTCATTGTTTTCAAAGATGGCCAAGAAGAAAAAGGGATGTTGTACGCGATTAAGAGCGCATGCCCCTCTTTTAAGAGTGTTATCGGACCCTCACTATTCCTCGTCTTTAAAAACGGGGATTTTAAAACATTGTTCTGGAGATTGTATTCTGAAAATTTGTGAGATCGTCTACAACCTATTAAAAGGGGTGTTACCTCTCAATTCGGCTCAGAAACGAAAACTAGCTCCAAAGAAACACATCTTAAGGAGACTGGTCCGACCCCAATCCATACAGAAAAGACGAGCTTTATTAGTACAACAAAAAGGAGGAGGTATTTTACCCCTTTTAATCTCAGCAGCACCTTTACTGTTGGATGCCGGACATTCTGTCTATAAAGCCATTAAAAAGAAGAGGAACAACAAGATACAAAAATGAGTCGTAAAATGGTGTTAGTACCTGAAGTTCTGTTGAATGAACTCAAAGGTAAACTCCCCAAACCTCCGGAATTTCAATCTACTCTGAGTATAGGTCAAGAATTGGACCAGATTACCAGACGTGAAGATTTAACTCCAGAAGAAAAAGTGGCTTTATACGGTCAAGAACTTCATCGGTATAGGAATTATTTACAACAAGCGAGAGAGCCAACGACTACCAAAAAAACCCCTGCACCCTTAGCCCCTGCAGCACCAGCAGCCCCAGCAGCCCCCGCAGCAGCAGCAGCAGCTTCAGCAGCAGCAGCAGCACCACCACCAGCAGCCTCAGATCCCGAGATCGATCAACAAATCATTCAAAGTGTGAATAAACCCATGCAAAGAAAAGCTGAATTATTATTAAATCATTTAAAGAAAACCAACGTCTTGACTTGGGATAAAGACGGAGAAATCAGTTATCGAGGTCAAAAAGTACCCGATTCTAACATTGTGGATATAATGGCCGAAAACATGAGAACCAGATCCTTGAAAAATCGTCCGGTGCCTAAAGGATTAGATGAATTTGCTCAAGCTTTAAAAGAGACCCGTACTCCCATGACTTACTTGCAAAATCGAGACCTTATAAAAGCCATGCAGAAACCAGGAAAAATCAGTACTCCTAAAGGGGCTTTGAGTGACGACGACGACGAAGAGGAAGAGAGCGGATTTCAGGATGCTTCCTCTTCTTTTTTGACCCCTATTAGTCGACCTGTAGAGGCAAGATCAAGGGTGTTAAAAAAATTCACACCTAAATATAGTCCCTATCGAGCCCAAAAGCAATTAAAAGCCCAAGAAGAAAAGAAGAAATTAGAACAAATCGAGGAAAATTGGCTATCATTGCCTAAGAAATGAAGAAGAAGAAGAAGAAGGGAGTAGAAGACATTTTAACAGAGATTTATTACGATCCTAAGAGAGGGTATGGAGGCATACAGACTTTGTATCGTCAGGTCAAAAGTCTGGGGCATAAGATTTCTTTGAACACCATACGAGAATGGTTAAAAGAGCAAGATACCTATACCTTACATAAACCCATTCATAGAAAATTCCGGAGACAACAGACCAGAGTGACGGATATAGACGAACAATGGCAATTAGATTTAGCGGATGTGTCCAGTTTAAAGAAACACAATGACGGTTATACCTTTTTATTGTGTGCCATTGACGTCTTATCTAAATATGCATGGGTGGTGCCTTTAAAACAGAAAACGGGGAAAGAAATGATTCGAGGATTACAAGAGATTTTCCGACAAGACGGTCGACGTCCCGTCCGCATTCAATCGGATCAAGGCAAAGAATTTACCAATCGAGAATTCTTACAGGCGTTTAAATCCATTCATTTCTTTACCACTCGCAATACGGACACCAAAGCCAGTATCGTGGAACGATTTCAGAGAACCCTCAAAGCACGCATGTGGCGATATTTCACTCGGAATAAAACCAGACGGTATTTAGAGATCTTACCGGATTTAGTGTATGCTTACAATCATACCTATCATCGCAGTATCCAAAGAACCCCAGCTCAAGTGAAGCCCTCGAATGTGTTAAAAGTCTGGAAAACTTTATATGGGGAAGAATCATCACCTAAAACCAAAAAACCCCCCAAGTTTAAAACAGGAGATAAAGTGCGCATCAGTAAAGCTAAACGCACTTTTGAAAAAGGATATTTACCGAACTGGACCACGGAAATATTTACCATTGCTCGACGAGTCCCCGGTCGGTATCCTTACGTGTATCGAGTACAAGATTATAACCAAGAGGAATTAGAAGGGACTTTTTACGAGAAAGAATTACAACAGATCATTAAAAAAGACGACGTGTACGAAGTAGAGGAAATCTTGGGGTATAAAAAGCGACGAGTCGGGAAGAAAATCATTCAAGAAGTCAAAGTCCGGTGGAAAGGATATCCCCCTAGTTTCGATTCATGGATTCCCCAAACGGATCTCATCAAATAACACCTCATTGGAAATGTTGTGGAGAGAATATTCCTCGAGAAGAAATTGTGTATTTTGCACAATTATTCATTTGTATTTCCCTCATCATCACCAGTGTGGTCATGTTAGCTTTACACGATTCTAATCGAGAATATTGGATGGTCTGTGTGAGTTCTTCGGTGGGTTACATCATGCCTAGTCCTACCATGATACATCAAACCCCTAGGGTCAAGAAGACCAATTCACCCAGTTAATCCCGGAATCTAAAAATAGATACACCCTATAAAAAGGAGACACCATAACCCCAAGAGGATCATTTCTGATCTGAGTGAGGGACAGAGCACACACATCATGGATTTTTTAAGCTCAGAGTATCGTTGGAAAATAGTAGAACCTGAAGGGACTAGTCACAAAGGAGAATGGATGAAAAACAAAGAGACATGTATTCAAGATTTCTTTGATAAGAATCCAGGACAAACAGGTCTCAATGAAATCTACTTGTATAAGAGATTCAAGTTACCGGACCGCCAAAGAAGCAATCAGATGCTCTTAATAGGACCCAGATCACCTAAATATGAAGAATTTAAATGGAAAGTCAATTACGTCTTGGCTCACCGAACACAGGGACCCGAGAAGACTTGGATTCAAGGAAAATGGATGAAAAAAGCTGGAGATTGTATAAAAGACTATGGCAAGAAAGTGATCCTAAAAGGATACGATATCATGGACTGTGCTTGTGAAACAGACTATTTGTACATGAGGAGACCTTTTCCCATACAAAAAGAACTGAAGAGAAGTTTTGAATGTTTGTTATTATAATGATGTTCTTGTTGTTGTTGTTGTTGTTATGAATCAATAAAATAAAAAAGAAAAAAACCAAAAATTCTAGTGTTGTTATTTTTTCCTATATACATATGATGCAACAAGTATAAAAAAGATGATGCAACAGGTATATAAAAAAGATGATGCAATAGATATATAAAGATGATGCAATAGATATATAAAGATGATGCAATAGATATATAAAGATGATGCAATAGATATATAAAGATGATGCAACAGATCTAAAAGATGATGCAACAGTAAAGGTATATAAAGCGGAGCTGGGAGTACCCTGCACTCATTATTTAGCCATCATGTTTTTTGTGTGGAGATGGGTGTATTGGAGTGATGTAGAAAAAAAAGTTTGTCATTACTGTGATCAGAATACAACAGATTATGAATACGTCAGTATATAACCGATGCGGGAGAAGTTGAAAGTCTATTGGATTTGATGTAGCATAAATGTGAAATGCCATTTCCACACTGGTTTGAGATGATGAGCCTTCTTCCATAGAGACTTGTGGTTGTAGCTGGTGCCTGAAATATTTCATCTGGAAGAAAGGAATTGAGAACATACCGCCTCCCCGATGGGTGAAAATGACCAGGAACAGACCTTTGAAAGAATGTATGATGTGCTACCAGGAAAAGACTCGAGGAAAATGGAAATGCGGACAATGCCGGCAATATCCGTGTTGTGAAAAGTGTGTGAAGAAACTCTTTGAGACTTCCTACAAGAAATGCCCCTTATGCCGATATGAAGGACAATAAAATCATTTTTTTTTTTTGTATTTTTTGACTTGAATAAAAATTTGTGTTTAAAAAATTCTTTGTTGTTTTGTTTGTTTGTTTTAAAAAATAAAATATAATTTAAAAAATAAAATAAAAAAAAAAATAAAAATAGATGAAAGGTTTTATCAAGAGGTATATCACAAAACCCTCTCTCATTCTGAAAAAGGACACTGAACAAGTCAGACGTGTTTTTTGTTTCAAAGATGCAGTATCGTTGGTATTGTGAGAGTCCCATTAGTCAGTGTATGTACATGCAAGGAGGGTGGATGAAAACTAAAATAGGAGCCATCATGGATTTCTTTGAAAATCATCCAGGCTATTACTTGGAGAATGTGTGGTTGGAAAAAAGAGTGAAAATCCCCTATCCTCCAACAGGATCTAGAGTGAGGGTGAAAATCAACCAACATTATCAGCAATTCAAATGGGTTACTTGTACTCAAAGGAATCGTCTGACACCCATCAACACCATTCAGAATGAAAGTTCATGGTACTCGGACATTGGAGATTGTCTGAAATATTATTTCAAGATGGAGAAAAAAGGACTGACGTTTCCACCTCATTATTGTCCTACAGAGTACTTGTATTGTCGCATTCCCTTTGCCCAGATTAAAGACTCGGTGGAAAAGAAAGGACATTTGTTGACTCGAGTGATTGAGGACCGATCATCAGAAGACGAAGAAGAAGAAATAGATGTGTAAATCATTGAATAAATGTTTTGAATTTAAAAAAAAAAAAAGTGTTGTTATAAATACAAAGGTCTTAAGGTCTAGAGTCTCAGTCTTAAATTGAACATGGCCGAGAGCAGTGGGTTTTACATGACTTTACCCAGTGATGGGTCTATGACCTCTTTTTCTAGCAATACGACCGCTCAATTTAAAACCTTATTACCACAATCCCTAGATTTAACCGACGGAGAATGGGAAGTGGCTTTAACAGAAATGATGTATCCCAATTCATTGAAAAACATTACAGAAAAGGAGGCTTATTTTGACATCCTGGTTCCTCAGTCTTATGCTCGCCATATCAAAAACCCCAATGTTTATGGCAGATTTAAAATGAAAACCTTAGACCCAATGCCATTACGTCAATGTCCTGTACTGCTCGATTGGGCCCATACTAAACGGCCTGCACTCGTTGAACTAGATAGCAAGATGGAAATTAGACGAATTCACTTCAGACCCGGGCCTTACACTCACCCCAAGGCTTTAACAGAGGAAATAAGTCTAGGACTACAGAGATCATTGAAAAAAATATGGAAAACCCTTGGTGATGGAAATGAAGAAAAATCTATGAAATTAGTATATTACGAGACCTATGATCGAGTGATGTATGAAATCAATGAAAAAATGCTTACTCCCTTATGCATTCGTTTCCCCACATCCCTAGCTTATAAGCTAGGCATGGACGGTCAGAAAGTCATTCTTCAGAACGATACAGAAAACATGACCAAATGGATCAACATTAGTTACTTGGGAAACAGTACTGTGGATTTATATGAAAATCTGAAATCCATGTATGTCTATTGTGACTTGATTCAACCCCAGACGGTAGGCTCCAATGCCTTGAAACTCTTAAGAGTGGTGCCTTGTACATTTCATTTGGAGGATTCAAAACAAGCCAAATGGGAACCCATTCGAGCGGAATATTTGAAACTAAGTAAAAAACATTTCGATACCATTGAGATTCACATCATGACTCCTTTAGGGACTCCCATGCCCTTTGTAAGTGGTAAATCAGTGGTGAAACTTCATTTCAGAAAAGTCTACTGAGATGAATGTACCGTTATTGTGTTCCATCTTATTGGGTGTGGTGGCTTGTCTGGTCTGCTGTCTGTATTGTATTCAGCCCTAAAAAAGGGTATAAAAGGAAGTCCCCCGAGGATATAAAGGTCAGTTGAACAAGAGACATGAACCATGCAGTATCATCCCGGATTACTGAGACAAAGAGGACACAGTTGGACTTATCATAAAGGTTTATTACGTCAAAAAGGCGGAGCAGTAGGTTCTATCATCTCTGGATTGGTGGGAGCCCTTCCCTTGGATAATCTATCGGGAACTCCTATTACAGGATTACTCAAATTGGGTAGGCTTTTAACTCACATGAAACCTCAAAAAGGAGGAAATTTTTTAAACTTCCTCTCGGCAGCAGTCCCTAACATACCCCTACCGGGCACAGACTCAGGTTTGACTCTCAAAAACGCGGCCGAGTTAGCCATGGGGTTACAAAAAGGTCGAGGATTTGTCAAAGATTTACTCAAACATGGGAAACAACAAGCCATCATGGCCGGAGTGAAGATAGGCAGAGATGTGGTGGGAAAAAGAAAAAACATCAGAAATGCTCTTTTAACCCACGGACTCAATGCGGCCAAAAATACAGGTCTATTTGCTTTCAATCGAGGAGTCTCTTTACCCTTTAGAAAGAAAAAGAAGAAAAAAGGACAAACAGGTCAAGGAAGAAGAAGAAAAAGAAGAAAGCAGACAGGGAGAGGAAGAGTCCTGTTAGCCCGAGGGGGTCCTAAGAGAAAAAGGAAAAAACAAGGAGGAATTCCTAAAAGAAAACGTCATTTAGATGTGTTTGACTGAGAGAGAGAGAGAGAGAGAGTATAAATAGGACAGTCCAGGGAACAGAAGGTTCATTTGTGAAAACTGAATCCTAGTAGACACATCATGTTACAGCCCGATTCCTGTGCGTGTGGGATGAACAATTTAGAATTGTTTCAAGTCCCTCCGACTAATATTGCTTTAGAAGACTCGAAATGGGAAGAATATTACCCCATTTCCAGTACTTTAGATTCCGACACCGCTCCCATCGAATTTGAAATTAAAGGACAAGGAGATCACTATCTGGATTTATCTCAAACTTATGTTCAAATGGTATGTAAATTTACCAAAGACGATGGAAGTAATCTGACTGGGGCGAACAGCACTTCCAGTCCCGTGAATAATATCTTACATTCCATGTTTACGGAAATCGATGTCAGTCTGAATGGAAAAATAGTGACTCCGGGGACGGATACCTATCCTTACAAAGCTTATCTGGAGAAATTATTGTCTTACCGACCCAGAACTTTAAAGACACAGACCAGGGCCTGTAGTCTGTGGGAAAAAGATACGGCAGGACACATGGACGAAGTGGGGTTAGAGGCTCTTGGTGTAGCTCAAAATAAAACCTTTGATGTAACTCCGGGTGCAAATGGTGGGGCCGACACGGTGACCATTAACCAACCCATCCTCACAGCGTTACCGGCCAATTCTAAAAACGAAGGATTCCGAAAAAGACACCAAGCTATTGCTGACAGTAAGAAAATCAGTTTGCTGGATACTTTACATTTGGATTTGTTTCAACAAGATCGATTTCTACCTAATGGAGTGGACGTCCGTTTGCGATTTAATCGAGCTAGACCTTCTTTCTACATGATGATCAAAGGAGGAAGTACAGGAAAAGTGAAAATATTGAGTATGATCTTGTGGGTGAGAAAAGTCAAACCCACAGCAGTCATGATGAATACCATTAATCAGAGTTTGAATACCCACAGAGCCAAATATCCCTTGAGAAGAGTGGAAGTGAAAACCTTTACCATTCCCCATAGGGACCCAGTCTAAGATAACGGATCATCTGTTTCAAGGTCAGATGCCTAAACGTCTCATTTTAGGCTTTGTTGTGGAGAATGCGGCTTTCAACGGAGATAAAACTAAAAATCCCTTTCATTTCCAAAACTTTGGGATCAAGAAATTAGATGTCAGTATCAACGGAGAGACCATGAGTACTCGTTGTTTTGAACCTCATTTCAACGAGGATTTATATCTGAGATCCTATCTCAGTCTGTATCAAGCTCTGGGAAAATTAGGAGAAGATTGGGCTCCGGACATCACCCTAGAAGAGTATAAAAGCGGCTACACTCTATGGGGCTGGGATTTCACTAAAGATCAAGAAGCGCAATCGGATAAATTCCACATCATAGAAACAGGAAATCTGAGAGTAGAAGTGCAGTTTACCAACAATACGGTTAACACCATCAATTGTGTGGTGTATGCAGAATTCGATAACTTATTAGAAATTAACAAACAGAGAGAAGTGAGCATTGATTACTAATGGATACGGGACAATTGAGAGAAGTCTTATCCAGAGAATTCAAGAGTTCTTTTGGAGGCGTGTATCCTGTAGATTTATTACCGGATCAATTAAGACCTGGAGAAAAAGCTGTCGTGGTCAATACGGATCCTCAAGATCGACCTGGAGAACATTGGGTGTGTCTATATGTGAGCAATCCCGTGGTGGAATATTTCGATTCTTATGGATTTCCTCCCTTACAAAAAGAAATTCAAGATTTTATCCAGCGTCATGCTCAACAATGGATTTATAATCCGTATCGCTATCAAGACTGGAATACCGATGTGTGTGGACAATATTGCGTGTATTATTTACATCAAAGAGACAAGAAAAGAAAGAAAACCGACGAGTGGCTATTCCCCTTTGACCAGAGTACGGCTTTACAAAGGGACAGATACGTAGCGAATTGGTTTAAAAACACTTATCATAAATTACCTACGGGTCATGGACAAAAAGTGTCAATGTTTTTATCAAAAATGTATTGTAAATGAGTTGTTTGTTGTTTGTTGTTTGTTGTTAATAAAAAATGAAAAAAAAATCTGTGTTCTTATTATTATTTATGTGTTAGTGTTTTCAGTATGCAACAGGGTATAAAAAAGATGATGCAATAGATATAAAAAGATGATGCAATAGATATAAAAAGATGATGCAACAGGTATAAAAAGATGATGCAATAGATATAAAAAGATGATGCAATAGATATAAAAAGATGATGCAACAGGTATAAAAAGATGATGCAATAGATATAAAAAGATGATGCAATAGATATAAAAAGATGATGCAACAACTATAAAAAGATGATGCAATTCAAGGTGGGGGTATAAAAACAAGGTGTTAAAGACGATCCTCCTCAGTTGGTGGGGCATGTGGTTGAGTAAACGACAGTTTGGCAAACGAATTCCTAGAATATTAGAAGACATGGAGATGGATAAAGATAAATTTACCTTATTAGAAAAGAGAATGACGGAACCTATGGAGGGGGATCACGAAGCTCCTCAAACAAAAAGAAGAATAGAGTTGAAAACCTTGGATCCGGAACCTAAGAATGAATATTTACCCCTGCATGAGCCTGTGAAGGATCCTAAATGTCCAGACAGATTTTACAGGACAGCCATTAATTGGACTTTCACCATTAAAGAGCCTAAAGAAGAAGAAGATATAGACATGTTTCTGAGCAACCAAGATGATTTCTTCTTTGGTTTCCAGTATTTGATTATACAAAAGGAAAGACATCCCTGGACAGGAGAACTGCATCAAATCAGGGGATTCATTCAAATGAAGGAACCAGAAGGAGGACTGACTATGTGCAGACTTCATATCAATGCCAATTTTGCCATGTCTCACAGTACCCCAGAACTGGAAAGTATGTTTTACAAGCAAGGAGGTGACTATGAAGAATATGGTGTTCTGAAACCTGAGGAGAGAAATAAGGAATTGGAGCCCAGAGATTGGATAGAATGGGAGATAGGAGCTTGGAAGAAACCTGAAGCTATTGCAGCCAGAGAAGCTAGGAAGAAAAAGTTCTTAAAGAATGTGAGCTGGTCAAGATGTGAATAAATAAAAAAAAAGATTGAACTGTTATTTATTGTTAGATCTCAATAAAAAAAGAAAAGAAAAAAAAATTGTGGGTTTTTTGTCATTTTTAAAAAATAGGTTATCTCCCTTTAACCATAGATTTTTTTCAAAACACCAAAACAAAAAGTGTTGAGGGTTTTTTAAAGATTGAGGGGAAAAAAAATAGAAACAATTTAAAAAAAAAAAAAAAAAAAAAAAAAAGTATAAATAGTAAACATGGTACAAAACACACCTCAGTTGTGGACTGGTTTCATTATGGGTAACACCTCCAGTAAAGAAATGAGTCAGAACACTAGATTAAAGGAAACTGAATGGTTACTTATACAGGAGGGAGGAAAAGATATCATACCACCTCCCTTGATGGTAGAACATCCTGCAGTATTTATACCACCTCCCTTGATGGAAGAACATCCTGTAGAATATAAACCTCAGGAGGAGGAAAAAGAAAACATAAGACCAAACAACAAACTCTTGGAGGATATTAAGGCTCATTATCAAAATAAACAGAAAGAAAATACAGGCAATGGATATATTGCTTACTTAAAACAAGACAGAGGTAGAATAGCCAATAATTGGATATTTAATTTAACTGGGTGCAGACAGGAAGATGTAGATCAAATCATTGGAAGTGATTATCAATACTTGATCTTACAAAAAGAAAGGCATCCAGAAACTGGAAAACTTCATCATGTGAGAGGATTCATTCAAATGAAAAACAGAGTTCAAGGGAGATACATGTACAGAAAGATTCATAAATTAACCTGTTTTGAGATGTCTTACAGCACCCCAGAATTGGAAAGAACTTTTTATAGACAAGGTGACTATGAAGAATATGGAGTTTTAAAACCTGATGTGAGAAACAAAGAATTAGTTCCAAGAGAACTAGATTTACCTGAATAAAAAAAAAAAACTTGTTTTATTGTGTTGTTGTTGTTCTATAAAAACAAGGGTGTTTTTAAAAAATAGATTCATTTTACATCATGAGTCTCCAGGAGATACAAGGTGATTTACTCAACTGTGAGGTAGAAGCTATTGTTCATCAATGTAATTGTTTAACTGTAAAAGCTCATGGATTGAGTCAAAGTATTGCAGAGAAATTCCCACAAGCTAATCTCTATGCCACTCGCAGACCTCTAGGGACTAGAAATTTAGCCGTAGAAGAAGATAGAGGAATTCCAGGCACTATTAAGGTGTTTCCCTCACAAACCCCTGTGGTCATTTGTTTATTAGCTCAATGGGATTATGGAAAAGCAAGTCACCGACCTAAAAGAATTTCCACTTATCAGGATACCCCACAAAACAGAGAGCAATGGTTTCAAACTTGTTTACAAGAAATGGGGGAAAGTTTACCTTACCAGACTTATGCTTTTCCTTACAAGATTGGGTGTGGACTAGCCCAAGGAAATTGGATTCATTATAGACATTATATTGAACAATTTGTACACACTTATGAAAAACATGTGTACATTCTTCATCATTAATTGTGTGTGTTTTCATGTGATGTAAAATAAAGAAAAAAAAAGTACCTTTTTTATCTGTCATACTCTAATGTCTGTTTTAAACAGGAGATGAAGGTCCACTGTAATCCCCATGCACTCATAAGCAGATCTCTGGTGGGGGTCAGTAGAAACACTCAAGTAGTTTTTTTTTCTTTCCCCTGTGATATAATGTCAAATATTTTAATGGAAAATTCAGAAATTTTATTAGCACTTAAAGATAAAAAAACTTGCTATCTTTATGGTATTGATTTCCATTATCAGATTTTATTTTTTTTTTAATCCATTTTTTAAAAATATAAACATTTAAAATAATTATCTTAATGAAAATAAATTAAAATGATATTGAAACTTTTTTTAGATTCAAGTTTTGTTTTTTTTTTATGTTAAGTTATTTCACTGTGTATTTCCCAAAGGAAGACCAGCAGCCAGGCTTCACTTCACTTAGAGAATGGATTGGTTAGGAACAAAAACATATCTTCCAGGTTTGAGGACTGTATAGAAAAATAAAACCCATTTTTGTTATTAAATTACATGAGACAATGCCTCTTATAAATGTAATGCAAAAATAATATCTCTTATATATATGGATTCCTTTACTCTAATTATATTAAATGTCATTTGTAAAATGTATTTTTTTAAAGACAGATTTTATTTAGGATCGACTTTTTAAATGATGACATGAATAGCAGGCCATACTTTAAGCACATGACAAAAACATTTTCTCAAATTACACAGAAATGGGTTATTTAGCATAGCTGACATTAAACATATAGGTGAGGGATAACATAATCACAATTATAAACAATGTGAAACAACTTTAAACGACCTACAGGGTAGATTACAAGCCTTTTTCACTGGGGTAAAATCTCGCCGAAATTCATAGAAAATTAACCCGACTGTATAAAGATGCATGGCCTATTAAGTGACCAACAGAACACATGACTGTATAAATTGAAAAACATAAAAATTAACATAACAGAAATGGGTTATTTAAAAACTAACAAAACATAACTGAGGGATAACACTTCTCCTCTATTCGGGCACAAAGATACAAGGCGTTTGAGGCAACCGCACACAAAGTTTGACATTTATAAACAATGTGAAACAACTTTAAACGACTTTCTACAGGGTAGCATATTACAAGCCTTTTTCACTGGGGTAAAATCTTCCGAAATTCTGGGCATGGCAATACATAGACGAACTGCATATATGAAATTTATTCATAAAAATAATCCAAATTAAAGTAGGTCTAACAAAAAAATCGCTTTTGTCATACCCCCATCACAGTGACAAAGCAAAATTCATGAAACGAACCCTGAGTGTATTCATGAAGTCATAAAAATAACATAACACTGACATAGTATTACGAGATTTTTTATTTTATTTCTTAAAAACTAACAATGCTTCTAACTGTCGAATTCTCCTCCGAAATCTTATTCGATCCGCTACTAATTGCATCCAGGGACTTCTCCGGTCTTCGGGGGGTAATTCGTAGATTTGATTGAGGCTGGTATTAAAAGTTACGGATTTCCTAGCCTGTGTGAAATTTCCAGGTATTTCATTCCGTATTGAATACATACTTTCTCCATCGCATCTATGTCCTGCCACAATAAAATCACTTTGCCCGCTTGGGGATGGGTCAGGAAACTGTAAGGCTTTCCGAAATAACGGGTCAGGTTCAGTCCGTACCATTTCTGGGGCAGAATTGTTTTCATATGTCGACATAGAAAATGTATGGTAGCTAGTCTCCCCATGGTCGTCGCATGATGTGATAAGGCTAGGCATTGTAACCATAAATCCTGAAGGGTTTCCATGATAGTGCTCGCTTCCTGAAATACTTGTTCTGCCTCCGGGGGTAGAGATTCTTGGTGATTTTGTGCCCATCGTACTAAACAATCATACCCATCTAAAATCAGAGAGTGAGTGTGTATCAGGGTTGACATGATAGTCGATTGTGAAGAAAGGATCAGACTTTTCTTCTCATTTATACCCCTCCGTATAAAACGTAGGTAAAAGGTATTTTTGGCACACGGTCCCTGGCCCTTACAGGTGATGCAACAGGTATCAAAAAAGATGATGCAATAAGTATTAAAAAGATGATGCAACAGGTATTAAAAAGATGATGCAATAGATATAAAAAGATGATGCAACAGATATAAAAAGATGATGCAACAGGTATAAAAAAGATGATGCAATAAGTATTAAAAAGATGATGCAACAAGTATAAAAAAGATGATGCAACAGATAGGTATATAAAGCGGAGCTGGGATTTGAAGATCAGTCTTGCTTGACATTTCGAACTTGACAGACGTGAAAAATATTATGGAAGAAGCAATGATGAATACCCCACACAACCCCAGCTATGTGACACCTGAAGAATATGTAGGAGCCCCCTATAATTTTCAAGAATATGCGAATAAAGAAGATATGGGCATCTTGAATACAACTGTGGATGGAATTGTCAACATGCTGTCTGGTATTGACAACAAGATGAATGATATGAACAACAAGGTGAGCTGATGTTCAAAACCAGCTGAATCATCTGAAAATTTACATCAAATTAGAAAACTAGAAAATGAAAGGAGGAAGCACTTACCAGAAAAAACAAGACAAGGGGATCCGGAGAGAAAGAAAACAAGACAGACGGATCCATGCTATATCTGCAAAGAGTTAGGGCATTGGGCCCCAGATTGTCCCAAGAAAGATTTGTGCTACAAGTGCGGGAAATCTGGTCATTGGGCTAATCAGTGTACAGAGGATGAGGAGGATCAACAATTCGTCAAAGAAATACAAAAAATGGAGAAAAAGCCTCAGGAACCCAAGAGGAAACTACCCCTGACCACTGATAAGGCACAGAAGAAGAAAAAGTAAATTGTTGTATTTTTTCACTTGAATAAAATCTATGTTCTTGTTTCTATTGTGTGTTATGTTTTGTTAATGTTTTGAGGAAATCCAGTTTGAAAGATGATGCAACAGGTATAAAAAGATGATGCAATAGATATAAAAAGATGATGCAATAGTATGCAATAGATATAAAAGAGATGCAATGATATAAAAGATGATGCACATAGATATATAAAGATGATGCAATAGATATAAAAGATGATGCAACATATGTACTGAATTGACCAGGCTATCCCCCACAGGGGTTGCACTCAGTTGACCCGCCTATCCCCCCAGGGGCTGCACTCTCTTGACCCACCTATCCCCGGGACCATAAAATTCACAATTTTAAAAGAGGCACTCTTACTTATCATAGCTATGTACTTGGTTATTTTAATTAATAGCCATAGGCAGAAAAAAAGATTTTCAAAGAAATAATGCATTTTCAATATATAATCAATGAGCCCCGCCCTAACACCAGAACCCCTGACCCTGGGGCCATGAAATTCACAATTTTGGAAGAGACACTCTTGCTCATCATAACTATGTACTTAGTTTGTTTATTCAATACCCAGAAGTAGAGAAGAAGATTTTCAAAGAATAAATGCATTTTCACTAAATAATCATTATAGAGCCCCATCCTAACACAAGAACCCCTGACCCTGGGGCCATAAAATTCACAATTTTAAAAGTTGCACTCTTGCTCATCATAACTGTGTACTTATTTAGTTTATTTGATACCCTGGAGCAGAGAAGATTTTTAAAGAAATAATGCATTTTCACTATATAATCTATATGGCCCCGTCCTAGCACTAGAACCGCTGGCCCTCGGGCCATGAATTTCCCAATTTTGGTAGAGGACTCAATGCTCAATACAATTATGCCAACAGTTTGACTGCTTGGTGTCCAAGAGTTAAGAATAAGATTTTTAAAGATTGCACTAATTTTAGTGGTTTTGGCCCCACCCCCAGGCCCGGGGGGGGGGGGGCAGGGACCATGAAATTCATATTTTTTTGTTTCTCTTTACCCATAGATGCTATATGCCAAAATTGGTTGAAATTGGTTAAGTGGTTTCAGAGAAGAAGCTGAAAATGTTCAAATGTTAGCGCACGGTGCACGACGACGGACAACAATGGATAGCAATACTCAGGTGACCTAAAAACTTAATTTTTGATTGTTGCACAATCATTACTGGTACATGTAAGAGTTTAGAGAAGGACATGTACAAATTTGAATGGGGTTAAAATGATAGGTATACATGCCCATGTGCTGAAAAAAACCATTGTTGTGAAGACTGTAACCTATTGTTACCCCTCACCATTTTCACGAGTTGTACTAACTATATAACTAACTATATATTGTACTTCCTTATACTAATGCACTTCACAACATATTTGACGTAAGAATTTTTTTTTGATAAAAGCAAGGAAAGATAAAAACTTATTAAAAAGCTTGTTTCAATGTGCTTGTATAACATATCAATTTATACCACGGTTATTTAACCACTCATAAACATTCAGAACAATGTGTTAATTGATAAAATGTGATACATAAAGTATTAACTGATTAAAACCAAAGAGAAATTCACTCAGGATCAACAAAATATTTGAAATTCCCAAACGGAAGATTACAATAATATAAAAATCGATGAATAATTACTTCCTAAGAGACTAAATAGAAACGTTCAAACGCTGGTCAAATATTTAAATAGTGCATTTTAAATTACATAGCTGTTTTACAAATCTCATCTAATGTGAAAACTGTCATCTGGTCATTAAATATAATAGATAATATGAATATTTTGAATGAAAGTAAATAAACTCAACATTTAGTTGGATATATATAAAATTAAGTTCGGTTGCGGCTTTTTCTCAATTTAAATACTTCCAATTAAAACGGATATAACTCACTTATGATGCAGCAAAATACTCTGCTTTATCTCTTATTATTGACAAGTTCGACTTTATCACATGAAACAAGTCTTGTCGTTAACATAAATGTTACAGCAACAGTTCATGGCTATCGTTTAGCAAGGATCGATTCCAATGTTTCCAAAATTGCAATAGATTTAATTTATACCATAGGCCAAAAACAGTGTATAAGACAGTGTCTTCGTAATCATCAATGTCATTCTGTTAACTACTGGAAACCTAAACTTCTGTGTGTGACAATCAGGGCCAAAAATGGGGATCCTGGAGTTTCATTGGTCCAGGCACCCAAATGGGTCTACTTCGTGATGAATAATCAGCCACAGGTAAAATTTGATAGCCTCGAAATGGTTGATTTATTTGATAATTCTGTTTTAAAATAAAGTTAACTGTTAAAGTAAACTGATTTTAAGTTAAAAAGGGGGCAAAGCATCTTTATTTTTTTTTTTGCCATCTACCTTATTACACAGTAAAATACTCCAATTAAAATATTACGGTGTATCTCTATTTAATCTCACAAATTACAACCCCGATATATACATTTCGGCAACTGGATACGTTTTGCATTATTTATAAATTTGAAAGGATGGCAAATTGTGACCAAAAAACGAAAGGGGCCCTTAATAAGAACACGTGGTACCCTTGACAATTTCATTTTTTACTGGCTGTCTAGAGAAGTCCTTCTTGTAAGAAAGTCGCCCGCGTGGCGCGGTGGTTAGGGCGTCTACTCTAGAGTTGCGAAGTTGAGAGATGACCCTTACGTTGCAGGTTGGAATCCCACAGTGGAACTTGAAACCCGGTCTTAATTTCGGATGAGACCCGTAGAACCGAGGTCCCGTGTCGCAGTAGGTGCTGGCACGTTAAAGATCCCTTCCTGCTCAATGGCCCCCAGTGCCGAGTATAAGACAAAATTTGCAGCTCTTCATCGGCAAGTGGTGGCGTCTCCATATGAATGAGAAATTATTGAGAGGGACGTTAAACAATATACAATCAATCAATCTTGTAACCTAACATTGGGTGAAAGAATTTTTTATTTCTTTATCTGTTATGAATCTGGCAAAAACTTGAACTTCATAAAAAAAAAAAACGAATCAGTTTTGACAGAAATCCTGGGGTCACAGTGAGAACGGGGAAAACGACGTTTTAGGGATTCAGTTACGTGTATCTATATCACTGCATTATTGTAACCCAGACCATCTGATGTACTTATAGGAGCTTGCTGGAAGCGCGCAGCCCTAATCCATGTGATGACGCCTGTGTAGTACTCAGTAGTGGAAAACTTATTGCGACGGTAAATGTTATGGTGTGATAATTTTTGATATCACCTTTTAGACCAAAATAAACTCATTCTTAATTTTCTTTAAACGGTGGTTAAACCTTAAACAAAGAACGAGGGCGCTTTTGATTGGCATTGGTCAGGAATATGGGCGTAATTGAGAAGTGAAAATTCTGATCGACATGTCACACGAAATTTTAACATTTTCTTTATTTATCGGGTTCCTGTGCAACAGTAAAATATTTTCCCGAAATTGAGCTTTGATTGGCTAAAAAATAACTTTAAAAACTGGCCAGATCAGACATTTGGTACAAAATGGTATATTTTTAAACACGTTGTTCTAAAATTTGGCTATCTCTGGGTCTTCTCTCCATGATTTCGAAACGTTATTTGTGTGTATTTTAATTCAAAGAAACGAATACACATTTTTTAAAAAATGGAGAGAAGACCCAGAGACCACGAAAAAGGAACTTTTTCCCAAAAAATCCAAATGTCTGAATGTGGTGCTTGTTTGTCCTTTTAAAATCATCTGTACAAGTGTAGTAGTGATAGCTCTGTGAGTTGAGCTAACTGTTCAGTGCACACGGAGCGAAAAGTTTTTGGTTCGAGCCTGGCATGGGGCGTACTGATGTATGAAATTTCTGAATTAGATAAATTTT
>NW_026936709.1:0-72997 GCF_032062105.1 Saccostrea cuccullata
TCTGATTAATGTCATTCATTTCTTTAATATATTGATACGGATTTTTAGTATTTCTTAAGCATAATTTTTTAGATTATTACTCGGAAATGTTGCGGATAAGGGACGTGCGTTGATTTTGAATAAAACGAAATTTCTACTAAGATAAGACAATAATCCGTGCTAAAGTGGAACTTTGAATGAATTTTTGATAGATAATTAAAAGTTTCTGATTTTAAAAAATTGATATCATCAGAGAAATAATATATTAAACTTGACTTACGAAATCCAGCGACTTACGAGATAATGCAAAATTAAAAATAGTTTCTTACCCCGTTAAGTTATAGGTACCTTGTCCAACATTATTGTTAAAGCTGACATGAATTCTTAAAAACGCAACATTTTCATCTGTGTACGACTTGTTTCATACCAACTATAGCCGTATTCCGCCATATTTCTTTCAGATACCTCGTCTCATTGTAACGATATACACCCCAATGCTCTCGTTACACTTGAATGATTTTTTGGCTTGGGTATCGACTTGTGCACATCTCCGATTGTAAAGCATATGAGAACACATGAGGTGATCAAGACATTTCAAAATCACAATAAACAACATAATATTTATATTTCTGAATGATTATTGATTTGAATCAAAAGTAAAAAAGAAAAAGAAAAAATGCAAGTTTGGAAGAAATATTTAGTTGCACGGGTACATATTTTTACATTGCGCCAATTTATGCAGAAAAAATTGAAATAAAAAGTTGTATAATCCGCAAACACATTTTGAAATTATCATTTCAATGGAACAAAGAAACCAACGTCTTTGCTTTGCAGGTTCTATGCAATTGATGTATATCGAGAAAACGCCTCGAACCCTGTTAACATACCCATACCTGGTAATAAGGTTACTGCATCGGTTCGAAGATGTGCACAAGTCAAGTGATATAAACCCTGAATTCCATTTATTGAAATATACATCACAAAAAAGAAGTAAAATCCATAAAAGCTCAATAGTAAACACACTGTAACTACTCCGTACAGACTAGCATGTCAATACATTTAGTCTGTGATGATCAGATTTTAGTCAAGGAAAAAATCAAAAGTGGAAAGAGAAGTTATTTGGTATTTTGGTATTTGCGCGGCTGAAAGGGGGGGGGGGTGTATCATAACTGCTGTTCATAATTAAGGTATAACTGTAAATTGTCTATCTACATGTAGTTCTAATATACATTCTATACAAAGTCGTGAATGTAGTCTGCAGTTGGTTTGCGTCGCAAAATTCATTTGTCAATTATAACTGATTATTTTAGTACTTATCTCAATTCTAAACCAAGTAGTTTGATGTAGGGTAATTATTTACTTCTAATCTTAAAAGCAATTAACCAGAATACAAACAGTTTTAGGCCAAATTGGGGGGGGGCATGCAAAAAAATGACATGACCGTTATTTAGATATTCTTGGAAAACAGGCATTTCTGCCGAATTCAATTTTGAGATTTTTTTTTTTTAATTGTATCACTCCGACCACAAAGTATGTGCATTTTGAGGAACTAAACTAATTTATAATAATGTTGTTACAGGAAGTCTTTTTAGATTTTTTTGTATCCCTGTCTGATATTCTAGCTATGTTTTTTTTTTTAAATAATTTTTGTAGGTGTATTTGGGAGATAATTCTGAAAGCTAGGGTAGGGATACTTGAAACCTGTTTAATACGGATAATTTTTCTTTACTCTATTGTATATAGAATTCTCCCTCTTTCTTTCTCTCTCTCTCTCTCTCTCTCTCTCTCTCTCTCTCTCTCTCTCTCTCTCTGTAACCATCTGCACCATTTATTAAGCCTTAGGAAAGATCAAGGATTTTTTTTAGGCGAATATTGAATATTTTTGATTTGGACAAAAAATTATCCTTAACGCCCAATTTGAAATAGAAACTAGAGGTATTGTGAGCAATAAGCTCACTGAATGATACATGTACCATCACCTCCAATATGGTTATAATGGCAAAGTACATACCCCGGTATTTTGCTGTTGTCGGTAAACCCAAAATATGTGTCAGATCAAAAAGTAAAATAGAGGGTGCACAATTGTAATATGTAATAAACTTGAGATTCTGAGAAAGTTTCAATAAATTTCTCTCAGTGGTATATTTAAGAGGATTTGCGGATAAGAGATGGGTACCCCAAAGCGTAAAAGACATCTACGGACGGACGGACATAACGGTTACTATATACCCTCCCGCTTTTCAAGCGCTTAGTATAATAAACGTGAAATATTCAACACAGGAATGGGAACTTTGGGAACTGTCTCAATTACCTCCTGAAAACCTGGAACCTGTCGAACCTGGACCTGGACAACAGACAAGAGAATTTCTAAAAAGCCAATTTTAGGTAGAATGTGGAATTCTCACGGGGAATTTGCTCTCTCATCCTATATGCTTTGGCTAAAAATCATTGATTACCGTATAACGGGTATTTTCTGCGGTTGGATATTTTTGCGATTTAACCCTAAAAGGTAGCAAATTAATTTCTGCGTTTTCAATTTTTGCAGTTGCACTTTACCGCAAAAAATTATATACGGGGTGTATAGGATCACCAAACTCTAAGATTTATTAGAACACTGTCATGATTACGTTTTGTAAATTCATTCAGGCACAGGAATGAAACGTACATGAAAACAGGTATTGCGCTATTAAAGTAATAGCTTTTAGTCACTGTTTATAAAATTATGCCTAGTCCTGAAATTATTTATTGTAGCAACAGAACTTGTCCAGTCAAACAATAATTAAAATCTTTAATCTAACACCGCAGACGTTCATTAATATGATCTATCAAAATAATATTAATAAGTATATTATAGATAATGATAATTAATACCTCCAAGCCATAATCTAAAATGCACTTCAAATTAATTGCCATCAAAATTAATTCGGGAGTTTCATTTTAAGCTAAAACAAACAGTTGCATAATCAACCACTCCAAAAATCGCACTTGTCACGCGCATTGAGGTGTAACTAATACTGTCAGTCGTCTGATTTGAATGAAATTCACGAGGCAATCAAACCATTGTTGTATACACAAGCAGTAATATTAATCACGGTCTCAAGACAAAACACAAGATTGATAAGTGGAAAATAAGGAAGAAAGAGAACCTGTTATATTTTGTTTGCAGCTACCGGAGTTTCGATGTCACCCGAATTTTCTCGCGAACGAAGACAGGTCCACGCGTGAGTCTGCAGACACACCACTTATCATACTTGCATGTATGAAATACCTGAAGGCATAGTTAAAATATTTTGCGATTGAAATTTTTGCGGATTTCTCCTATCCGCAAAATTCCGCAAAAGTTGGAAAACCGCAGAAAATACCCGTTATACGGTATTTATGTCAAGAAATTAAATTTCACGTTAACAAAGTGCGTGAGGTATAATGTTTTCGACCCGTCCGTCCTTCCGTCAGTCAGTCCTGTTTTTTTTTTGTCAGCGCAACTCCTTATAAACCAATGCACAGAAATTTGTTAAACTTTGCAGATATTTATGGGAGACAATATATAGATTTGCATATCACTAGGAAATTCCGAATTCTTATTTTTTCGGGAATTTCCGCACTTTTACATTTAGATTTTAGCCATATCTTGAATATAGAGATGATCTGTTTGTCAGTGCAACTCCCCAGAAACCGCTGCACACAATTTCGTCAAACTTTACAGATATTTGGGATACAATGTCTATAGATGTTCATATTACAAGGACAGTACGATTCCTTTATTTTTTCTGGGAATTTCAGCACTTCGACTTTTGGTGGAGCGTGGTGTGTAATAACTTGCTCACTTTTTCTTTCATTGTGCATAAAATTATACATAACTTTAAATCAAATTGTATTAACTTTAAATCAAAATATATTAGGTCTAATAAAGCCAATACACTGTATTTATTTGATAATATTTGATCATAAAGAAATCCTATCTGTTTCAGACGTTTTTCTTAAATTAATTTTATGAGAGTGCTATGCATGTTTTATTAATCCCCCCCCCCCCTACTATCACAGGAAATATCTATCTCCAAAAGGAGCATGAATCGTTATAATCCATGCTTTATAATAAATTTGATGAAGTTACCATGCTTTCATAAATTTTATTTACAACGTTTACAGACAAGAGTAAAGTTTATTAAAAAAAAAATATTTGCATTTTTTTTCAATCAACTCCACAGAGCTTTCAACCTTTGATATTTTCCCTGACCAAATAAAATGATTGGCATGGGCCACGTGTGTCCAAGCATCTTTTATTGTTGAGTTAGCAATGGATTACATGTACATGACTTCTGAGAAGCATTTTTCAATAAAAGTAAAATAGGATAATTCTTTCGACATGTGCTCATTCCAGTATTCAGATAATGGTTTTTATCACTGCGTTTGACGCGTTTTCTCGACCTGCATGGATTTTTGCTGTGCATGAATGTACTCCGTGTTAGTGTATTCAAATGCATTCAAAATAATTTAATTCTCGGTATTGTTCTAGTTCTTGTTGCATTTTTACTTTTCAAAAGTATGCTATTGAACATGTTTGAATGTCAACAGTCAAGCTAGAAAATCACTCAAGTGAAATAATTGTACAAGGCTATATATAGCAGGTACAGGTGACCATAAATTTTCAATTAAATATGGCGGAATCGAAGAAATATGGCGGAAAAAGGCTTACAGGAATGTAGTGAGTCGTACAAAGATGAAAAATGATGCTCTTTTCATGTTCATGTCAGCTTTTAGCAATTGTTGAATTTGAATGATATGTTGAATAATGTTAAACATATTTTGTACATTGTGCACATTTCATTTCGGAACATCTGTAAAACCTATGTTTCCAGTAGACATTTGTTTTACATATCCTCTATGTACATGTAAGTACAGTCGTACAATCGTGTACACTCATTTTACATTACGAAAAAATAGCAGAGTCACCTTTAGTTTTAGCAGCTCGCATTAAAATTAGGGTATTTGACACTGCCATAAGCAGCGATGTTCTTATATTGTGCAAATATCTGCGTGAAATAGGCTTTCGATTTTAAGGTTTCTTCCGGAAGACTGACAACTTTAACATCAAAGTGCTTGGCAAAGAAACAGTTGCTTTTCTTTTTTTCGACTTAGGTCAGTTGTGGCCGTGATTTGAATACGAAACCCTCTGATCACAGAACACGTGTTCAACCGACTGAGCAACTGTCTCTTTCATTTCATTATATTCAAGTAAAATTATCACAGAATGACTTTACTTAACTTTTTTAGTCAGTTGCATTATCTAGAGGGCTGGTTAGAGTGAAATGTATGCTTAATTTGTAATATACTCTCATCACCAGAAATATCATGAACTAAGATATTTAAAAAAATTTAAGTACGTTACCAGTGTTAACTCTCTTCCTTTTTCCTCTAGTTCCTTCTTGTTTAATTTACTTGTTGCTGTGGTTGCATGTCCAACTTTATTTCTATAAAATCTTATTCTTTCGACGTCGTCAGTTAAAAGTGTATGACAAGCATCCGGAAACTTTCCCCAGCCTTTAGATGGACGACTTTTCCTAAGGTTTCGTAACATTCCGTACATCATTGTCACATCAAAATTTTCAGAGGAAGGATTTGAATTATCCGCTTAAAAGAAATGTAGTTTACTTAATAATATAATGAAAGTGAAAAAAAACACAACCTTTGATATTTTTTATATCTAGTCATATCATAGGAAATTTCGTCTAAGCTCTATTCAAGTTGTATACATGATGTATTTATATTGTTAATTCTGCTACAAATCATTTTTCTCAGCTTCTTTATAATGAAAATGCTAATTTCTAAGAAACAGTTTTCACATGGTAATCTGTGTTTTTTTTATACTATTATATGAGGTACATAACTCATTATTTATAAGTCAGCAACAGAATTTCAAGGCAAAATTATATAATTATAAATGTACCTGGAAACAGTAGAGCATATTGATCGTCGTTTAGACGGAGTATTTTCTTCACTGTTTCTTTTGTCGCTGACAGGTTTATAAGATCTTGCATTGTAAATTCTTTATCAAAATAGATCTGTAGAGCATCTCGCCCAACTTTTGTGAGTTTGTCAAATGCTTTAAAATTGAATTTTTGTATGCCCTCCTCATAAGAAAAGATAAAGTCGTCTCCATGTAGTAAAGGGGCTTTTTGAAGAAAAAAGAACATATTATCAATCTTTTATATACATTTTTTCAGACATATCTCTAAAATACATTTCAAAACAATCTAATCAACACAAACAGTGTAAACTACATGCACAATGTACAGAGAGGGCATAGCGATATGTAAAGTGAACGTCTATTATACGAGTACAATGGAACACCGTGTTATCCAGAAATGTATACCAACCTGAATTGTCATTTTCACAATCCTAAAATATACAAAGCTATTTTGAATTGTATTTCAAACATTTAAAACATCGTATTTTGTATCGCATATATTGCGTAAAATATGTTGGGAGAAAATATATCTTAAGTACGGTTTTATAGAACAATGCTAGATAAAAGCATTGTAGTATTCTGTTAAGCTATCTAAAAGGATCTAACCTGTTTCCAGTATCCTAGTAAATCTGATTCACGTAGAATGTGGGGATGTAGCAATGTATGCCTTGGACACGTTATTTGGCCTTGCATATAGATTGCTGTTTCCTCAACAAAACACTCATCATATTCTCTGAACACTTCATTCATTGAACAATGGTATCCCACAGTGTACATTATTTTCTTGTGGAAACTTCTGGTGAGTACATTTAGTAATTGTTCAGTGGTGTCACGTACCTTCAATGTAACTTCTTTTTTGATAGGAGTACTAAGCGGCTGGAAAACCTGGAGTTGTATTGAAGATTGATTCACGGCAAGCGCAATATTGTGATGATTATATGAAAAACAAGCAACGTTTTTGAACAAACGTAATCCCTGGTCGTCCAGAACTTTCCACTCCCCATTTGTCTTTGTAATACAGGCAACTATGAGGCGAGAGTAAATGAAATACGGTAAAAATGGGAATCTAAAGACAAGAACTGGAGTTTTACTTTGATATCTTTTAAATGCCTCCTCGTGTTTTGCCTCAAATGAACACTTGTTCATGCATGGTATGTAGTGTTTGTCGTTGCCCTTAACAATCAGACCAAGACGTTGCATATATTTTAGAATATCTCGTTTTGAATTGCCTACATTGAAATCCTTAGATGACCATATCCGTTCCAAGAGTTTGTCTTTGAGATATCCGTTTTGACTAAAGTTTCTCCAGTCCTCATAGTTATCTACATTATCCTCAACGTGATTTAAATCTGTGATGATATATTTGAATGCATCGACAAACCATTGGATATCAATGATAACAATATCAGAAAGTTTCTTTTCTCTAAAATTCAAAATTATTCCAATTTCATGGAAAAATTTCAGGATATCAGGAACTTGAGTATATTTTTCTTTGATTTTACGGAAACATTCCTTTTGGAAATCTTCCTTTGAAATGATACGCCTTTTTTGAAGTCTTAGATCCCTAATAGTCATTTCACACAGAGCCCAGTCAACTGGAATAGTTTCCTTCCATCGATCCTCTTTTGCAATTGATGCGATGCAATTCTTCAAATCAGAAAAATTGTCAAGGAACTGACCATCTTTTGTTTCAAATCCTAAGAGGAAGCATCTTTTTCGGTTCAAATGTGCCGTGAGATATTTATTGTATCGTAGATGCTCCAAAATAGTATTGAAAAATGTGTCGGTGGTCTAAGGATGAAAGTTTCAAAAGTAACTTAAATACAGATGTTTATCATGTAGAGTTTATTATTAGTTATTGTTTTACATCCCTTTAAAAATAAAGAGACGTCCTCATATACATATGAAGGGCTTCATATTTAGACCTATACTTGGCACTCGGAACCATTGAGAAATGAGGATTTTTTATCGAGCCAACGCATACCGTAACAAAGTACTTCTGTTTTTAAGGTTTCATCCGAAAGACATATGATTTTTACTTTACTTTCACCGGGCATATGCCAAATGAATAGTCACTACCTATGTTTGCAACGCAGGTTTGACGCAGTGCGGTGAACGAGAATCGAACCCTGGCCTATTGACCATAAACTGAGAATAGACTTAAGTCAGCATTTTGATTCTGAATAAATTAAGTTTTATTTAATATGTTTTTAAGATTTTGCAGTTATGCATAATATACAAATTACAACAATTGATGCATATCGAGCTTCATTCTACTTTTTTCTCAAAAGTTATATTCATTTCAAATTTTGACTTAAGTTTATTCTCAGTGTATGGTCATGGGACCTGGTCTCCTAGGTCTGATCATAATGGAAAACCCACTCCACAAGGCATTCTTGACCTGTATAACGTACAAGATAATTCATGTGTTTTCAGTAATTTTTAATCCTTAAAAGGATAATGCTCGTTTTAACAATCCTTACGTTGCTTCATTAATTTATATTTTGTTAAGTCGTGATTGTCACATCAGTGATGCTACCTTTCTGCCTTTTTGCTGATATTAAATCACTCCGCAATCATTTGCTGCACAATTTATAATATTATTCATACCCCAGTCGATTACAACAACAAATGATGATTAAAATGTTATGTCAAATTATATTCACTATTGAAATGGATCATGTTATCAAATGAACATATCAATGTCTTCCGAGCTCTCTAAAATCTACCCAACAATAATTAATGTAAATGCAACCCTACATATGTCCAAATGCATGTATAAAGAATGGAATAAATATAGGGGTTACATTTGCAATCTTTTCAAATTCACCTAATTTACAAGTGTGTTGATATTTACATGTTTAGTAGGAAGCATGGTCAATAACTGTTGCATATATCAGAGACTTAACGCATTTCAGGTTAACAAGTTTCGAAAATGTTTGGCATAGACTCATATTAGTACTTTAAAAATATTTTGTCAAGAATTGTAATTAAATATATTCAAACAAAAACGTACAAAATCCCAGTGTGCTATTTTCTTCAACGATAAAAACATTTTGTCTTTTTAATAAAATATGTAAGATTATATACCAGCCCTGTTGTGATGTCAAGATGAGTCCCAACAAGTATTATTGGAGCACCTTCATCACAGTAGATATGGACGGATTTCATCCAGAACAGGAGATATTCTATGCAAAAGAAAACAAACCATTTATACAACAGAAAGCACAGAAAACTTAAAAGGACTTTCGATCCTGAGATTTTGAGCGTATTTTGATCAGGTCCTTTATTTATAAAATTCTGCATCAATTTTAAGTTGTAACATTAAATCTGAATTCTACAGTGCACATTTAACTAAAACTATCGAAAAAAACCGCGATTAAATTCCATTTAAGTAGAATTAAGCAAGGGATATATTTTGTCGCGGAAGGTTTTTTAGACGAAAATGATCAGTTTTTCCATTTTGAACTATAATAGTACTGTTAAGTTTGGATTTCTATTTTTCCATCCTGGTTGCAAACAAAACTGTTTTTGCAGTGAAATGTGTTTTATGCTGGTTCTGAAATATCTATTAAATTATTTCTTACGAATTCTATCGACAAAGTGTGACAAATATAGTCAATATATTCTGAAAATCCGGGGGAAAAATGACGCAATCGTAACGTAAAATTGACACTTTTTTAGTAATATCTGAAAATTTACATCATATACCCCCACTTTTGATAATCTTTTCTAAATACTCAAGATAAATTTTACCTATTTGCTTAAAATCAGAAAAAATTTAAGACTTTAAAATAATTGTCTTGATTATTAAATTTTCAATGCCAGAAAAATCACTTTTTATTAGTGCAAAAAGGTCAAATAATTGATTACGCGAAGCAATTTGAAACTTTTTATTCGTCACAATTTTTTAGTGTCATTTTTTAAACAAACTTAGAGTTCATTTTGTTTCATGCTTTAATTGGATAAAAATATTGGAGGGAATACGTCAAAAATTTAAGTTTTTAACAAGACACAAATTTCAGTGCAAGAAGGTCATATTAAATGTACTGTAGCGCCAAAAGAAGCGTATTGACCCCCATTTTTTGATTTGAATTTTAATTAAGCTATGTATGTATAAACTAAAGATATACTTGGCAAGAGAGTTTAGATATCAGGATCGAACGTCGTTAAAAAAGGGGTGTATGGGCCATATCACACACCTGTGTTGTTTTTAAACGTTTAAAAATAGAAGTGGTACAGCCTATCCTCTATCAAAAGGTACATAAAATAGTACAACTACCCACAATGTCATGATTTAAACAACACTAATTAAGAATGCTTCCATATTTCTTTAACTTATCATGATCTAAAAAAGGATTGCCTCTATGCATATTTTATGTAAAATATTAGTTTTCTATTACTAATATTGTTCCTACATGAACTTGAATTCAACGGACACGATTAGTCAAATCTAGAAGGTACACTGTCTGATAATGTTTCCTATGACTTAAAGTAGAATCTAACATACAATTACACGTCTTCCAGATAAGAAAAAAAAACTCATATTAGACGTAAACCAACAAGTTATTACCGAATTCAAGCACGTTTCAGATAGAAACTAGATCTCGTTGAAAACAAAAATGTTATGAATTTAATCATTTCTAGTCAAAGGCTATGATTTAAGGGTTTTTTTTTTAAAGTAATAAACAAAAATTTGCTATGAAAGAGTCTTCTGCATACGGCTTTGAAAAGTTCGTTTATATCTAGCGGAAATATGTCACAAACAGCATGCATCTACCTTGCTGTAATGAAAGTAAAGGAATATGCTTTTTTGGTGCTCTTTCATTGATATATTTTTTACTTACAAAACACACTAATAGCTGTCATTTTATATCATGAGACCGTCATGTATTTAAACTGAGTAAATCAACTTTTATATTAGACTTAAACTCCGAACCCTTTGAAACTTAGAAAATAGTACTAAATATACTGAACAGTGAACGTATGAAATGCTTCTTTAAATTTTTATCCTATTTAAGACAGCAGCACTTTCCAGACACCAAAAAAAAAAAGTACAATGTATATGGAAAGACAGTAGAAAAAATTCAACACATTCTCTCAATAATTATTTTTTGATGACACTAAACAAATGTTTCGAATTGATTTTGATGACCCATCTAACGTTTGTGATAAATATGTCTTAAATCAACAAAATTTATTTTCCAATTGAAAAAAAAAAAAAAAAAAAAAAAAAAAAAAACTCGATACGCCTCTCGCTGCATATTATCTACGTCAAAGTCAACAATCATGTCGACATTTTGCAATTAGTTACTTTTCTTTTGTTTCCTTTGTGGGAATTAATCAGCGATAAAATGAAGGCAGTACTACATTTTGATTGATTGATTGATTTTGTTTTGTTTTGCGTCCCGGTCTTTTAAGGTTTTATCACAAGGACCAGTAACATTCACTCTTAAGTAGGGAGCATTTTAAAAAAAAAATATTTGCTGCATTTTTGTTTATAAACTTAGATCAGTCGCTGTCGTGAAAAAAAACCTCAAAGTTCGTCTATAATTTATTCCTCTATCCATCTAAAAGTAAAAAAAAACGTACATAATACATCTACATATTCTAAACATTTTCAATTTTTCAGATCATTCTATTGAACAATTTACAGATGTCTTTGTTCCCATGATCAGAAAAGCTAAGCGTTCTGATCTTTCGGGATGTATAAATGAAACTGATGAATATCACTTTTCCTGTCATTGTATAATCTTACTTTGATTGTTTTCGTGTGTTTTTTGAATGCAAAAATTCTCCAAAATGACAGAAATTTTGGAATTATGCAGGATGGTAAACTTTTTTCATCAGAATTTCATTTATTGCTCTGTGCTTATCAGCAGCAGCGTTGGTAATATGCACATACAACATATTTTGATTGCAGTCTTCACTTCAAAATATTGTAATCTCAGCATTTATCAATTTATTTTCCTTCTTTAAAAATTATTGTATCAAGTAACGTATTACTGAATTATCATTATATAAAACGTGACAAGCAAAATAATGTAGATACCTCCATATGTCCAATCGCTAAACATGGTTCCAACCTGATCACACAGTCTAACGTCTACTTTTTCCTTGAAAGGTTTAGACATGTCTATCACAAGAATATAGAAGGCTCTTCTGCTCAGATAGACTTGATGACAGGCGTAGTAGGCACACTGTCCTCCAAAATCCATGACACTCAGAAGATCCTTTCCCTCCTTATTTGATTCTTTCGTGAGAGCTAAAAGGAGGAAGATAAAACCCCTTGCATGTCTGAATAATCATCATTGTATGCAATATATTCTAAACCAAGCATATTGTTATCGAAAAATACCTTTTTTAAAGGTAAATCGCTCTCACTCTCTCTCTCTCTCTCTCTCTCTCTCTCTCTCTCTCTCTCTCTGTTTGACTTATAATACACTGATGTAAACAGAAGCACGCGTCCTGTATCAAATAACCTGAATCAGCAAGCTTCATTTCACCCTTTATCACACCCTTTATTACACCTTTCTGGAATATCGCTTAACTTTTCATAAGAAGTACCTCCGATCTTTTTGCTATTGTAATCAATAGCTTTTATGTGAACACACATGTATATTTCTGCTAAAATGTAGTTTATAAAGAATCATCAAGGAAAATACTTTTACAACATTGAAGGTCTGATTCCAACTGATTGTAACTTTTAATAACAAATCATTGATACTGTAAAAAGACTGACTAAAGTAAAAGGATTAACAACAAGAGGCCCACGGGCCTTATAGGTCACCTGAATATCATGTACCAACTTTCCAGCGATTGTATTTGGTTTGTGTTTTAATCCAAAAGCCATGAAATTCACAAATTTTGAAGGAGGCACCATTGCTTATCAAAGGGCAGATTTCAAAGCATTCATTTATTTTTAGTCAAAGTACCCCCTGGTACCCATGACCAAGCGGCCCTGAAATTATCTATTTTGAAAGAGGCCCCTTTCTTCATTATAAGGCTAGCATTTTTTTATGCTTAGGTTTAGTTATGAAGATGAGTATTAAAAAGTCTCGAAGGAGAAGGAAATAAAAAAAAAATTGAAAAAAAAATCAATTATTAACATGTGTACATCCTTTTTTTATGCTATTCTAATAGGCTCCTTACCACTGGACACATAATGCTTACAAATAGGAAACTAGAACATTTAATTGCTTATACAAATGATACTACACGCCTGTATATATTTGTATATTCTTGCCTTTTAATAGTTAATTTTTTTTTATTTCTTCAGGTTATTGTTTATTTCTTCCTCAAATGGACTTAACTTCTCCCATAGGTTTATTCATTACATCTGATGCATAAGCAACCCTTTTCTGAAGAATGATGCTTAGACTGTAAGCTATAACAGAGACCTAAACAATGTCGCTTGCAATATGCAATAGCTACCACGGGCAGTTTAAAACCTGGGGGAGGTAAATAATTTACAGACAGATACTTTTGAAACGAATACATAATTATCTCACCAGCATGTCATTGTGCAACAAAGTCGTCAGCATTTTATTTGTCCTTTGAACGGGTGAAACGTTTTGAATGGCATTCGTATCGATGAATTTTACACTAAACTAAGCTATCTTCTCAGATCTAGCTTTATTTACCCGCCGTTTCATCTTCAGACCGGAAGTGCGAGTTCGTAAATTTGAAATCTCGATCCCGACTCAAATTTAACATCGGAAAGAAAAAAAATTGTTTTATTTTTTCTGAAAATTCAAAACCTGAAAATAAAAAAATCCTGGCCTTAAATATGTAATTAGATCATTAGTATACTAACCAGGAGCAGAGGATAAGTTGTTCAAAGAATTCATGCATTTCACTATATAATCAATAGAGCCCCGCCCTAAAACAAGAACCCCTGACCCTGGGGCCATAAACTTCACAATATTTGTAGAGGCACTCTTGCTCATCATAACTATGTACTTAGTTAGTTTATTCAATACCCAGGAGCAGAGAAGAAGATTTTCAAAAAAAATAATGCATTTTCACTACCTACTTATTTAGCGCCGCCCTAGCACTAGAACTCGTGACCCCAGGACCATGAATTTCACAATTTAGGTAGCAGACTCATTGCTGATTACAATCATGCAAACAGTTTCACTGCTTGATGTCCAGGAGTAAAGAAGAAGATTTTTAAAGATTGCATTAATTTTAGTTGTTTTGGCCCCACCCCTCAGGCCCCAGGGGGGCAGGGATCATGAAATTCACAATTATTGTTTCCCTTCACCCATAGATGCTTTGTGCCAAATTTTGTTGAAATTGGTTAAGTGGTTCCAGAGAAGAGGCTGAAAATGTTCAAATGTTAACGCACGACGGACGACGGACGACGCACGACGACGGACGAAAACAGATAGCAATAGGTCACCTGTGTTTACTCAGGTGACCTAAAAATGCAAAACACATCATGTATCAAAAAATTTTTTTGAGAGAATGATGCAGCAGGTTTAAAGTAGAGTTATAGATGAAAGATTAAGTTAAAATTTATATGAAAAGAAGTCAATTAAGGATTAAGTGTCCATCTCTGATTGTACCTAGGGCGAGATTTAGATTGTGTTGATTTTACAGAATTGATCACAATAACCGAAATATAAAGAGTTTTTATATATACTGAATAAAAAACAGAGTAAACTACACAATTAATCACATTTGCCGAAATATTTGAAAAGTTCTTTTAAACAATTTACACAATTTACACAAAGTCCAAGAAGTTTTTCTTTTACATTGTCATGTATAATATGTTCGAAAAGTTGTATTTTACATCGATATGAATGCATTACCTACTTATGCAGCAATATACCTTCATTAGCTGCATACGGAGGTTATAAACCTCAGTTGATTCGATACGCAAGAGTATGCTCTACGTATGATCAAATTCTAAAACGAGGTAATTTATTGACAAACTAGTTGATAAAATTTCATATGTACTGTTTAAAGTCTTCATTTCGTGAGTTATATTGTTGATACAATGACCTTTTCAACAAATATAATTCATCATTAAGTCACATGCTAACTGACATTTTGCATACTAATTGTTAGTGCATTATCTCTACACTAAATTGACGACGAATTTTTTCGTTACTTCCAGATCATTACACGGAGTACACGCTGGGTGTGACTAGTCGGCAGGGAATGCTCATTCCTCCATAGCACGTACATGTACTTACCCAACCTCTGATGTTGTGGAGGTTTGTCTTTGCTCTTCTCCTTTTTGCATTGCTTTATGGACTTTAAATCTTGAATACTGCTTGTTATCTCCATATGTTTCATCAAATAAAAATATCAGGACTATTCTTATTTTAATTCATATAATGATTTATGTTTTACATCAATGAACCTGTATTGTGTTTGAAAACTACTCATTGATGATTATCATTCGAAGTGTTTCAGACAGGAAGTTTATTACCTTGAGGGTATATGTATCAGGTATGGGCAGGAAAATAATGGCAACGGTTAGGCTGAAACTATTGCTATCTTAACAAGAGGCCCATGAGCCTTTTAGGTCACCTGAGCATCATGCAATAACTTTCCAGTGATTGAATTTGGTTCATATTTTAAGCCAGATGCTATATGGTATTCACAATTTTGAAAGAGGCGCCATTAATCATAACTATATACTTACCAATTTCTTCGTTTGGTAACTAAATACCCATAGGCAAGGTAGGGGAACAACAAAAATGCATTTCAACTAATCAGTAATATTCAGCAATTATCAGTAGTGCCCCTACCTCACATGAAGCCCTGACCCTAGGTCCACACATTACACAATTTTTTAATTTGCTTATCAAAAATATTTGATTAATACAAACGAACAGATTTCAAACAATTAATTCATTGTCGACATGTTCAGTATATGAGAGTAGAACCCCCCCCCTCCGGCCACCTCTATGGTACCCCTGACCATGGGGCCGTGAAATTCATAATTCCGGAAAAAGGGCTCTTGCTCATCATAACTATGTACATCATTAGTCTATTTAATACCAAGTACCAGAAGAGAAAAATTTCAAGTATTAATGCATTTTCACTTTATAATCAATAGAGCCTCACCCTTACACCAGAACTCCTGACCCTGGGGCCATAAAACTCACAATTTTGATAGAGGCACTCTTGTTCATCATAAATATGTACTTAATTAGTTTATTTAATACCAAGAGGCAGACAAAAAGATTTTCAAAGAATTAATGCATTTTCACTATATAATCAATAGAGCCCCACCCTAACACCAGAACCTCTGACCCTGGTGCCATAAAATTCAAAATTTAGGAAGAGGCACTCTTGGTCATTGTCACTATGTACTTAATTAGTTTATTTAATACCAGGAAGGAGAGAAGAAGATTTTCAAAGAATTCATGTATTTTCACTATACATGTATAATCAATAAAGAGCTCCACCCTAACACCATAATCCCTGACCATGGGGCCTTAAAATTCACAATTTGGGTAGAGGTACTCTTGCTCATCATAACTATGAATTTAAAAAGTTTATTTATTACCCAGAAGCAGAGAAGAAGATTTCAAAGAAATAAGGCATTTCCACTATAAATACTTGATTTAGCCCAGCCCTAGCACTAGAGCTCCTGACCCTGGGGCCATGAATTTCAAAATTTTGGTAGAGAACTGAGTGCTGATTACAATTATGCAAACAGTTTGACTGTTTGATGTCCAGGAGTAAAGAAGAAGATTTTTAAAGATTGCATTAATTTTAGTTGTTTTGGCCCCACCCCTCAGGCCCCAGGGGGGACTGGGGTCATGAAATTTAGAATTGTATTCCCCTTCACCCATAGATGCGTTGTACCAAATTTGGTTGAAATTGGATCAGTAGTTACAGAGAAAAAGCTGAAATTGTTCAAATGTTGACGCACGACGCACATCGTACGACGACAGACGAAAACGGACAGCAATAGGTCACCTGAGTTTACACGAGAAGAAACACACCACTGTATGTAACTAAATAGACGTGGACACAAATGAGTTAATTTTCGTGTGAAACATATACTGAGTATGTTTATAAAATTACCACTCGTCATTCGATTTCATGAACTCGGAAAAAGTTTATCAACATTTACATAGTACATGCATTATACAACACTATTACCATTCGCGAGACTCAAATGTACCGATTTGTCCTTAAAAAAATCATTTTTTAAACTTAAGCGAATTCATATTTTCTATAAATAACTTTGTATTCTTTAAACTCAAGCAAACCTTTTAAAGAATCTTCATTTTGTAATACTTCAAATATGTTCTCGTGAACCTCTAGTCCGACCGTTGTCTTCACATTCTTTAATTCTAACAGACTTTTGTTTTGAAGTCGCTGAAGCAGAGTAGTTTTTCCAGCACCAGCACATCCAACTATCATGGTGCGAGCTCTTCGAATCGTCTGTGTTCCTTTTTTAGAACTTTCTACATATCTACGTCGTGCATAATCGTCCCACTCAAGAATTTCCCCTGGAATCTTAACTGAAAAATATAAAAAACTGTTTTTATTAGCTTTTTTGTGTGAAATTTCAATATATCTACTGCATTTATAGTAATTTCATGGATACTGAGTGATTAAAATGCAGGGATACGCATGAGTAGATCTAGAGTCAAAAACTTCCAAATGCCTACTTATAAGTAGAAATATTTCTTTTGAAAACAAATGTCAAAAATCATGTAACGCATCCAATAGATATAAATAATTCAATGTTTTGTTTCTGCAAATGGAATCAATTACACAGATGAATAGATACATGTACTTCTGTGTGATTTGTTTTTATTTTTTACACCAAAACATAAATTCAAAATGTAGTTTTTTGTGACACCCTAGCTGAGTTCTTGTAAGACCTCCAGACCATGCATGAATGAGAAACTATGAAAGTTAAAAAAATGTGTAAAGATGGTTTCACAACTTTAATTCCCATATAGGGAGTATTCTCCATGATAACACTATAGTGAAGTGTTTGAAATAGTGACTATGTCGCAACTTCACATATAAATTCACAGTTCAAAAAAACCTTATATCATTTGATATATTTTTAGGGAGAAAAATATTAGTATATATCAAACATCTTTCTCTCTACCGTCAACGAATTTTATCAATAAACGTTGAACTTTCTCTCTTGAAGATAGATAAAGGGTATTGTCATTGAAAATACAAAAATGCTGAAGTAAATCACTTACAAAACTTTGTTAATTTTTATCCCTGAAATATGACATTGGCTCAAATGTCAGAATGAGTTTTTGATTTTTTTTTCCTATGGGATTGTATATGACACTTTCTGTGTCATGATTTTTTGAATATACAGTTATACCGTTTGCGTTTCAGTAATGTCCTTTTCATGATTTCACTTATGTTTCAAAATAAAATAAAATGCCTCCCAGGCCATATCTTGTAATAAAGAAATATATAGAAGTTTACACTTCTAGTAAATATTTCATGTTTTTTGAGGCTGCATTATGGCCTTGGTTATATGAGCAAGTTCAAGGTTATGAATATTAGCAGTACCGACGGAAGACCACCCCCTACCTTGCATTTAATTTTATTCTTGTTTATAATTATCATCTGTTAGAAAATAATTCAATACTTTATCACAAGAGTATCTTGTATTGCTGATAACGCTTGTGTTAGTAAATCACTCACGGTATTCAACGATGCGGCTATGATATTCCGACTCAAATATAAAACTATGTACCAAGATGTCCTCTTGTAAATTGTCCATAAACAGATTGTAAAATTCGTCTGGTGTATCTGGTAAATACAAACATCTCTCTTGGTTTGACTTTTCATACTTCCAGGATCTGCAGTACTCTGATACTAATCCACGTGATGCAGTTTTCAGGAAAAAAATCAATTCGCTCTCCTCCACCATAAACTCTGTCACAAATGCGTACATGACTTCATGTCTGATTTTCTCTGAATTAAACTTTAGAGTACTCCCTTGTTTCTTAATTCCTTCTGGGACAAATGTAGTGCTCAGTTCCTCAAATTGAGATATATCTTTGAAATATCTTTCTCTGAGTTTGTTAAATGTTGATTTGTCGGACTGTCTATTGAAATCGATAGTACAATGATCCACTAATAGAAGGCAGTACAGGAGACATCTGGTATTAGATGGATAAGTATGAAATTTACCTGAAATTGAAACAAAAATTGCACTCATTCGGAGTCATTCCGATATCTAACAAAATACCACTGAATAGAACATGTGTAGCAAATTACCTATAATATAACGAAATGTATACATTTCTATCAGATACCAAATCTCTACGCTTAATTTGAATCCTTTTCAAAACTTTTTAATGGCATAGAATATAAGGCATCTAAACTACCGTCCACACACAATGCATCAGAAAGCGAATACAAACCGATACCAAGGTTAGCTTACCAGGTTTTTGGGGGGTCTGCTGAGGACGAAACCGAGCTACCAAAAGTACATACAAATATCATCCGAAGCTGCTCCAAAGCAAAACCCAAAAAGCAAACGCAAATTCGATAACTTAAGTAAATTTTATAAAATCCCATATTTTTGATTACCGGTATTAAATATGAATATTATTCTATCATAAAATTTGCATGACCTTTTATTTGAGCTACTTTGCTTATACTGTATTTCTAAAAGTCATAAAAAATCCTTACAAACCAAGATACTGTGATTCGTAGGATCAAACGTATCCTTTACAAAGCCCTATTCGTTTTCTAACAAAAAAATATTAACTGTTGTTAAGTAGAATCTTTAGACGTAATGTGCTATAGTACATCCTAGAATCGATTTAAATCAGATAATGATTTTCAAGAACTCCAAAGAACCTTAAAAAATTTTAAATCGCCATTTAAAGGATAACCATTCCTCACGTCAAATTGAAAACTATACTTTTTGATATCATTGATAGCCACTTCGATTTGATATATCCAAATGAACTTGAAGTGGTATCAATAATAAAACCGAGGCGTGATACTCATAGCAAGGTTGATGCTACAAGGATTTCAATAAATCATGATCTCTCCTACATGTATATTTGACATCTCCTAAATTTAGTGGTCGTTATGATGATTTTGTCAGCAGATATGATTAGAATGCGGACTCTTCAGTCTATTGATAATCTAATTAACGTATGTGGTTCATAGCGAGATTGTCGGTGTGACTGGTCAACAGTTTACTTCATATGGCACCTATATGCACCTCTGGAATTTACAGAAGACTATTTTCATACCTTCTGTACAGTGTGTATTTTTAAGATGAGTCACCCTGTTTTATCTTCAACCTTTTTCGTTTTGTGTTTTGATTTTTTTTTCTAAAAGATTTATAGCATAGAAAAAGATAAGTACAGTTAATTCTTGAGTAATCGCCATTAGATTCATCGCCATTATCGTCATAATACATTGGTTTTTACGACATTGTTTTACTCTACTCTTTAAAATTCCCTTATAACGTCCGTTTTCGCATTCTGTAACCCGCCACCTTAATTTAACAACAAATGTGCCTAGAATTTAGGTAGAACTTATAATTATTTGGAACGTCTGTGTAAGAGTATTATCAAAGTTATCAAATAGCAATTGTTACAATTATAAAGGGAACATACCCTTGTTATAGCATTTCTTTTGAATATTAGGTGGGGGGGGGGCGAAGAACAATAACTCCAAATCAGTTCTGACTTATTGGAATTCTTTTTGTTCGTGAGTAGACAGGCAAAATATCTGGAAGTGAATCTTACTTTTAATACTTCTCAAGTGTTTGACAATTCCCAAAGAATGTTCCGATCAGTGTTAACTGATTAAAACGACAGAAGGAGATTAACAACTTATTTGTATGACAAACAAAATGACTTCAGGTTTTCATCAACTTTTCTAATATATGTAAATATACAGCTATCAGCTGCAATAGTGTTTTCATCTCCTAAATTTACTTCCTACTAAAGAACATGCTTTGAGAACGATCAATTTTTAAAAAGGAAGTCTCCGCATAGGTTAATGTTCCAGAGATTTGAACAGCCTTGCTAAAAAAGCATTTCGTTAATTCTATAGTCTTTATAATGGTCTTGTTAGGAAATATAACCTATCAGTGGGTCGTACTTTGGCTTACTTGTTTCAAACGATTCTTTACCATGTGTGTTTATACTTTAACTAACAAAGAATGCATGTATAAAGGGAATACGAACAAAGATTTTAAGTTGATCTTTTCTCAAATTGTTTGAGTAATTAATATCATGTCCCATGACCATACACTGAGAATAAACTTAAGTCAAAATTTGAAATGAATAAAACTTCTGAGAAAAAAAAAATAGAATGAAACTAGATATGCATCAATTCTTGTAATATGCATAACTGCAAAATCTTAAGAACATGTGTTAAATAAAACTTAAGTTATTCAGAATCAAAATGTTGACTTAAGTCTATTCTCAGTTTATGGTCATGGGGCCAGGACTCATATGTATATGTTGCTATAACATTTCTCAAAGAAATATAACAAATATGTCATAAGAAAGTTTTTTCTGGAAATTATTGAGACTACGAATTTCAAGACCCGATATATTGACGTTTCCTAGCACTTTGTCAATGTAAACCTTATACTTAATACATGTACTGAAGAAAATAGAAATGAGTTGTGTATTAATGACAAAGATTAAAACCATAATTCTGAAAATTCGGAGAAAAAAGTGAGGAAAGAAACCCACTCTCAAGTATTGTCAGTGGGTCCTCAGTGATATGTGCAGATTTGTAGTAATTGAACCCATCCGGTGAAACGTAAATATTTAAAATAAAAAAATCGACATGTTTTCATAAAGAGATGTTTGATGTAATGTGAAGAAGACAGTCGTTGTCATTGAATTCCAAAAATATTCATGTAAAATCGATTCATTTAATTAGTTGCAGAGAAATTTAAAATGTGAACATTGCAGCTTTGTCCAGGCTTCGTTAACCATTGCATATATAAAGAAAAAAAAGTATCTGAGGACCCGAAGTGCATGCAAGTTTATGACTGTTATTTATTATAATAAAAACACATTCCTAGATTAAAAAATCAAAAAAAAAAAAACAAAAACAACATAGTGTTTCATATATTCTCTGAGGAAATAAGACAGCTGAATACATCTCAAATGCTTGTGTTGCTTGAATCCTACTGTCTAATGGTGAAAATATTCTTTTTCCAAACATTTGCACGAACTCTTACTCGGTGGTTTCCATATTATACAGATAACATGAGAAAAACTTCAAAACATATTTTGTTCCTCGACTCCATCAGCACTTTTCAAGTACATAGATCCCCATGTTTTCGATCTGTACTAATATTATTTATGATGTCATCGATAGGATTTTTTCATCAAAGTGGCAGATGCCACATAACAAAATCAACACCTTTTTTTTTGAAAAATGTATGTATCTTATTATTTTCAAGAATATAAAAACATCCATTGTTACCAATATTAGGACAAAACGTTTTGATGTACGATTGAAAGAATGGTGATTTTGAATTTCTTCAAGTTCTTTGGAATTTTTGAGGATACATGTCTGACGTACACGGCTTGTAAAATGTGATTTAGCCAGGTAGGTCTGTGAAATACAAATCGTAAACAAATTCGTTTTAATTATACTAATGGGTGCTTACGTTTAGAAACGTCTATTTTGGTCAAATGATGATTCAACGAGAGGCAAACTACATGTATCGATGTTCAAGACAATTAATAAAGGAAGGATTCCATTCTGGTTTCTCACTAGATGAAATTTTCACTGTACATTTTCTTACGGTCTCTCCAACCTCAGAATTTGAATTGTTTAAAGTATGAAAATTAAATTTATTTCCATTCAGTAGAGTTTAAATAGACCAATTATTACCAAAAAATATATAGGTTGCCATATTATTTTAGAAATAGTAAACTGCCTTTGAAATCTAGCATGGCCTAAAGTTTGTGCGGAATACTGGCGTATGAAAATATCTTCTTTTTTGTATTTCAAAAGTATTATTATACCATTTATTTAGTTATATTTTTGACACAATCACGCACTTTCAAATGTATGTTTAATTAATGATAACTTTAAAGGTACTAATGGTCCTAAATATATCAAATAAATCTGATTTTTTTCAAACAAACAAAATCTATGTTAGCTTTTATAAGCTTACATAGTACTGAGTACAGATTTGAATCAAAAATACGTAAAAAGTAATTCTTCTCTGTTAGTTAACGATCAAATTAAAACCCTTTTTCGGTATTCTTACGCAACAGCGTTAATATATGTGAAAATGAAATAGAAATTAAATGTATTAAACATTAAGAAATAAGGTTATATATCCTAAAAATTTAAGAAAAGGATAAAAAAATTCGGATTAGCCAATATCCATTTTATTAAAATTAATTATGTCAATTTGCTAATATCATCTTATTGCAACTTTATAATAGAATTTTTTATGCAAAAAAATAATAAGATTTTGAAATACAAGTAAGAAAATACATGATTGGCAATAGTGTTTTTTTTTATTCTAATCGTCCAGGAAAAAGGTAATGACATTGACCAGACCTTGTCAATAATATAAAACCGTCAAATTTAATTTCACTGATACCATCACTTACAGTCTCTGAAAAGTTCTACTTTCCCACCTGAATGGTGAACGAACGCTGAACGAACGGTGAAAGAACGCTGAACGAACGCAATGCGAACAGTGAGTGAACGATGTGCGAACGGTGAACGCAACTTGGTGAACGATGTGTGAACGGTGAACGGTGAGTGAACGTAGAACGTGAACGGAGCGCGAACGCGAGCTCAGAGTGAACAAAGGGTGAACGCAAGATGAACGACTTATTCGGAATGCCTCCAATCTTTTCCTTGCATTGAAATTATTCTATTATTCTATAATTCTAATTTTAGGTGCTTAAATATAAATAAACAGTAGATTATAAAACTTTTTTTCTGCACATACGTATGTTTTACTTCGACATTATAATAGCACGGTTTTAATCGCCATAAAACGTGTGTATTTATTACTAAACGCGTATAGTATGAATATAAAATTAACTTACTGATACAGTAAAAATGCTTATTCTCTTAACTAAAAAAAAATAGTGTGGACTTTAGGAGATAAAACTACTACTTATAGAATGACTTAATTAAATTGTCCCCTGTTGAAACAACCATATATGTATTTCCATACCAAGGCGATTCTGAGAAAAATAACGTTACGGATTTTTTTTTAATTTACAAATGCATGTTGACATATTGCATAAATACACTCATAGTTAAAAATTCTAATGCAAAATATTATATTTTTATGTGTAATTTTTATTCTTATATGATGAATATTTTACCTTCCTTCTACATGTGTCTGTAAATATTTCCCGGCCTTGATTACACTCGGACTAGATGATGAAAAGAGGCAATCAATAATATGTTTTCGTGCATTTTTTTAAAATACGCGTAAGAAATAATTTATTATGTGTGTATTATTTTCTTGTAAAATAATTTGATTACTATCCATCCATTAACGTATTGTCGTCTTTAACATTGCAAAAATAAATGTTGCCGATCTTGAATTATTTTTACATTGCCCTTATCTAAATTTAATATTTTAGCATTGTTCTAGATACATGTAGGTAGGTCCTTATTGTTTTATTTTCCAGGGACATTTCATAGATAAAGTAAAAGCTTAGTTATAACAATAGAAATATAAATATAGTAGATACTTTCTGCAATGAAATAATTATTCTTCAAACACGATATCTTAGTTATTTAATTAAAAAAAGTAAATCCTTACCCTCAAAAAGATAAGTCCATTCACTTCAGAGTTCCGAATGACAATGGAGACTGAGCGATAAGTGAACGGTGAACGGAAGGTGAACGCAAAGTAAAGGGAACGAAGAGCGAACGGTGAACGTTTTGTGAACGGTTTCCGTGTGCGTATGGTGAACGGTTAACGCAAAACTGTACGTAAACGGAGAGCGAACGGTGAACACACGCTGAACGAACGATGAACAAATGCTGAACAAACGGTAAGCGAATGGAAAAATGGGAAAGTAGAACGTTTCAGGGACTGTAGTGATATTCTCTTCTTGATCCTGTGAAAATTTCAATATTTTTAGAGACAAGAAACATGAGAGCCTTCACATTTATGCATTGATTTTACCCGACGTACCCTAACTCCTAAATCCTCAACCTATATTAAATGTCATTTATATAAAATATTCTTAATACTTAGATTCTAAACTGTTCATAATGTATATAATTTAATATTCATTTCAAGTTTTAAACACGTTATACTCACTTGATTTTCTGTGAGCTTTATTGCCAATTACGTATATATCCCAATGTTCATGAAGACCTATACAAGATCTGACAATGTCTGGTCTCCCGTGTACAACCCCATATTTCCATATCCATTTTACGTTCTGCCCACTCTCTTGTGATCCTCTGAATTGGATATCCTCCTCCAGCTCTTTCAATTTCTCTAGAAATTCTTGACGTTCTGTTTCATTTCCACGCAAAACTCTCATGGGAATATTAACTAGTATAAATAATCAAATAATTATATCATATATATTGCTAACCACCAATTTTAAAAAAAAATCTATTGGGCGTATTTTGTAGGCCATTTTGTGTCAGATGTATGCGTGTATCAGTGTTTGTTGTAATGTAGTTGAGATGTTGAGTTGTAAATTGATGGGTACATGTACGTGTAAGTCAGTGTAAATTCATAAACATCGATCTAAACGAAAACACAATGATTCAATAGTATCTATACAACATCAAACTAAAGATAAGTCGTAAAGACAACGTCAAATAAACATATAGATAGCTTTTTGAGGTAAGTTTTGTAGGTAACGGTTTTTATTTTTTTTTTATTCTTAAATTAACTTTAAATACTGTAATCGAATTAAAACATACACAACATAATATTCACACTACATTGTGACATTTTTTTTAAATAAACAACTATTCGTCACAGGTTAACATACCTGATGTATGGTAGAGTGAAAGAAGAGCAATCATGAAAAAGTATTACGCGAAATATATGAAATGGTAGGTTTACAGACTTTTCAATAAATATAACTTGTGAATCATATGGAATTACGTTGTTTTTTTTCTCTTTTTTCTTCTTTTTGAAAATCAGGTATTTTGATTTATATTCATTTACATTTTCTGATATTAAAGATAAACATTGTACTGTCATCCTGATCAACCTTTTCTCTGTTGTTCTCAAAAAAAGATAAAATATTTTAAATACTACCCCAATTTCTTTTTAACTTTTTTTTATATTGAATGATTGTGATCCATAGTAAGTGGAAAGTGCTGCTAGAATCTTTTAGCTAAGATCGATTGATTAAAAACCTTCAGTTCCATGTACCTATATTACATTTATTTGGTAAGGTTTAGAGCGAAAGAATAGTTTAATAATTTCTCAGACTGGAGATTAGGATATTTTTTTTAATCCCAAGGGTAGTATTCAAATTTTCACTACTCATTGAGGATTTTTTTCCCTATTAATATAGACGTTTTTTTCATAACTTCATATGAAAGAGGTCTTTTATATTAGCCTACGCCTCATTAACGTTTACACAAGGGATAATTATTATACTAAATATTTCATCAGTGGCTTTTCTGATTTGTGGACATTAATTATACCGAAAATCTTGCATTTGAATAATGATCTGACTGCTGCCTTCACATACCTTGTATGGAAATAAATCTGATATGCTTATAAATGACTTTCATTCATAATACCTATCCTCGCCACTTCATCAAAGATCTCTGTGTCCTCCATGGTGACATGCGTCAGTATATCCATCTGTAAACGGCGTATAAGTAAGGAATCACACAAAGAGCTATAACCAAGGATACACTGCTCTCGATCTTTACGTTTATATTGCCTTGATCTTAGGTATGTGTGTGCTGTGTTAAAGCTGGATAAAGAATACAACGTGAACATACACGCGGAAATGTCACCAGAACGCGATACACGGTATATGATTTCATCTTGTATTTCCTTGGTTAAGTGTTTCTCGGTTTGATCAGCCCACAGGGAGTTCGTCAAATATAGGCTTTGCATTGTCGTCTGTGCTTTGTTGTTATTCACAGGTTCCTTTTTACGAAATACCATCTTTCGTATCGTGTTAAGCATGTGCAGACACTCTGAGTCCATAAAATCAGGATGGCCTGAGTCAGAGCACATAAAGCAGAATAACACGCACAGCTCCTCATCAGTCAATGTGGAGAACCAATCTAAAGATTTTAAAAATATATACAACTTTGTTTTTAATAAAATGAAATTGAAAACCATTAACTCCTTACAACTAACAGAGCTGTTATGCAACATACACTTAATGTTTTCGTCATGAAATGTGACATTGCCATTTCCTTGCAAGCACTTTATAGCGTGGTACAAGTTTCACGAATGTTTAGCTTAAAAATAATTTTATGTAATCATATTTTAATGAGAAAATAACTTTTCCTACCTGATTTTATGAGATTTAAGCACGAATAAAATTACAGGAAATTGGCATTGAATTTAAGATAAAATTAACTTTTATTAAAGTGCATGAAAATGCGTGATTGCGGTTATACGTTATATGCGTGATTTTGCGTTAGAAGTAGGAAAAGGTATATGCGTTAAAAAGCGGGGAAGGGGATTACCGAATATACTCCCTATAAGTCGGTCCGCCTATAAGTCGGTTGTATTTTTCGAGGTTACTTGGCTGAGATTTGCCATTGACCCGCTTATAAGTCGGTACAATTTTTTGCAAGAATCAGATGACAATTTGTAATGAATGGTCTGATGTTTTATCCTGATTTCAGTTAATATTCTAAGAAAGGAAATCGATATATAACTTTAAATCATAAAAAAATAAATACTGCCTTCTAAAGATTAAACATAAAATTAAATTATTCAATACATGTATATAAAATACGTGTAATTTATATATAATCTTATAATATAAGTACCATTCTACATAAAAATCAGACAAAGGGTGATATATAAGGGTTCTCAGAATTTGATGATTTTCCACTCATAGATTTATTTTGAAGCATGAACAATGCATGTAAAATGAAAGATGTTTTGAGTCATGGTAACCATGGTAACCTGGCCAAAGAAATTTCCTTAGCAACCGGCGGATTTTTCAGTGTTGAAAAAACAAAAAATCACCTATCTTTGAGGCTTAAAATAACACGTAAATACCCTGAGAATTATTCTTACTTGTGGGTGTAATAAAGATACACATTTATAGTGTTCTAATAATGTAATAAAAAATATTTAGGTCTTAAGTCAGTTCTGTGCTAGACATTGGAAGGTGCACATGTTTTACAGGTTTTGCTGATTCAGCATTTTTCGTGATTTTGGCAATATTCAAGGCCAAATTTTAAAAATGGCCAGATTAATACAGTTGTTGCATGTATCTCACATAAAAGTAGAGGAATTCTTCTTTTAGAAATTGAAGTCAAATCCATGGGCTCTTTTGAAAATCAAATATGTTGCCTAGCAACAAAAATGGGCTTTTTGATGTATAAAATGAGAAACAATGTAAAAAGTTTACGGAAAAATCAAATGAACGGTTATTTATGATAAACGAGATACAAATTTTAAAATAGTATAATTAAATTCATACCCTATGCCTCCTGTAAACAGATTTGACTTTTGGATCAGTGTTCGTCATGGAAATGAATATCAAATTAAATAAATGTGTTGATGATTGTTTATGAGGAGAGTGCTGAAAAAATATATTAAATGTTCCATTAATTGTTGTCATGGCAACAACTATACTGGTGAGCGAATTCAAAATGGGGCGTATTCAAAAAACACAGTATTAATTCTTAAACAGAACTGATACTGGGCGAATTTAAAACGGGGCAAAATTTCTTGTATGTGTGAACGGGCAAAAATCATATGATACCAAATTAAGGATGTTTTCCATAAATAATGTTTTATTGCAACTTGTACAAACACATAAGTGTGTATTGTGGATTAGATTCAAGACACTCACGGTGCATACATGTAGTTTCAATGGTTGCATTTTATTTCCGGCATTGTTTTCATTTCCGATATTTCAAAGTTTTCATCTCTGACAATTTTCAAGCACTACTTTTCTGCAATGAAAGTACCTAGGATTTAAAAGTTAACTTATGAAAAATATTACAGAATAAATAATTAACGCATTAATAAATCATTGAAATCCAAAATAATGAGTTTTGCAATTGACTTTGGGTTATGTTTTAAACCAAAGGCCATGACCTTCACAATTTTTAAAGATGCACCATTGCTCATCATAACTGTACTCTTAGCATGTTTAGTTCACCGGCGTCGGAAGCAAATTAAAAAAGGGGGGCTAAGTGTAAGAAAAATTTTTTTAGACCTCAAAAAAAACCTGACATGTAAAAAAAGGGCAATGTCCGTTGCCCAAACACGAATCCTATTTGGGGGAGAGTGGGGGGTGGGTGGGTGGGTGTTTAAGTTCGATATTCAATACCATTTTTTTCCAAACAGCACCACATTGAATTCCTAATTTTAAACCTATACTGCAACGTGTCTGTGGAAAGTGAAGGGGAGGGGGGCTAAACCTATGCAGCAATGTTCAATGTCTATACTAGGAAAAGGCTAAGCCCCTAGCCCCCCGGTTCCGACGCCTATGTAGTTTGGTAACTTTATAACCATAGACAGAGTAGCGGAATAAAAAAAAATATTTCAACCACTCTAAGTAATATTCAGCATTACTCAGTAGTGCCCCCACCCCACAAGAACCCCCGAACCTCTGATCCACACATTTCACAATTTTCATGAGGTCCATGTTTTTTTTTAAATTGAATTTCGAATTATTCTACCAAGACATAATGTAAAAAGTACGGAAGCGTATAAGTGCCACGCAAAATTTTTTTTAAAGTTGGAAATTCCAACTTTAATCTTGGCTTTTCCAACTTTAAAGTTAGTAATTCCAACTTTAAAGTTGGTAATTCCAACTTTAATCTTGGCTTTTCCAACTTTAAAGTTGTTAATTCCAACTTTAATTCTGGCTTTTCCAACTTTAAAGTTGGTAATTCCAACTTAAAAGTTGGTAATTCCAACTTTAAAATTGGTAATTCCAACTTTAATCGTGGCTTCACCAACTTTAAAGTTGTTAATTCCAACTTTAATTTTGGCTTTTCCAACTTTAAAGTTCAACTTTAAAGTTGGAAATTCCAACTATAATCTTAGCTTTTCCAACTTTAAAGTTGGTAATTCCAACTTTAATCGTGGCTTTTCCAACTTTAAAGTTGGTAATTCCAACTTTAATCGTGGCTTTTCCAACTTTAAAGTTGGCTTTTCAAACTTTTATTCGAGCTCTTCTACCCGCTTTTCTTAGTTGTTTTTCTTGTTGTTGAAAGAATCACAACATTAATTAAAGTAAAAATAACACACTGAAATAGATTTGTTAACAATTTATCATTGCAATCTAGGGGTGGGGGTCGAAATAGAAAGGGGATGAGAATAGCGGACGGGATTATGGGAAGTTATAATATGGTACTTTTATAATAGAAAATAAATACTAGCACATTAAAATATATTGTTGACTTCTTTTTATCTCTGTTTGTTTTATTTTTTTTTCCTTGACCTTGCTTATGACCTTACATACAACTTCCAACTTTTACGTAGAAATCCTGATATTCCTTTAAGACCTCTTGTGTAATTCTATTGAGAATAACTTCATATAAATTATGTACACAGTATTCCGTACATGACAGGATTTCAACTTAAAAAATTACAGATATTAGCCATTTATTATGTATTGTATGAAAGAATGAGACAGCAACTAAATAGTCAATGTAATCAAATTTTATTTAATCAAATGAAACATTTCTGGTAAATATACAACATAACTAAATGTATCAATTCTGTACTGGCGCGGATCCAGGATTTTATTTTTGTTGACAAACAGAATTGATAAGTAAATAAACAATAAAATCCTTTCTTAGACGTTAAAAGTCAAAGTTGGAAAAGCCAAGATTAAAGTAGGAAAAGCCAAGATTAAAGTTGGAATTACCAACTTTAAAGTTGGAAAAGCCAAGACTAAAGTTGGAATTACCAACTTTAAAGTTGGAAAAGCCAAGATTAAAGTTGGAATTTAAGCCAAGTAAATAAACAATAAAATCCTTTCTTAGACGTTAAAAGTCAAAGTTGGAAAAGCCAAGATTAAAGTAAGAAGAGCCAAGATTAAAGCTGGAATTACCAACTTTAAAGTTGGAAAAGCCAAGATTAAAATTGGAATTTCCAACTTTAAAGTTGGAAAAGCCAAGATTAAAGTAGGAAAAGCCAAGATTAAAGTTGGAATTTCCAACTTTAAAGTTGGAATTACCAACTTTAAAGTTGGAAAAGCCAAGATTAAAGTTGGAATTACCAACTTTTAACTTGGAAAAGCCAAGATTAAAGTTGAATTACCAACTTGAAAGTTGGAAAAGCCAAGATTAAAGTTGGAATTACCAACTTTAATGTTGGAATTTCCAACTTTAAAGTTGGAATTACCAACGTTAAAGTTGGAATTACCAACTTTAAAGTTGGAGAAGCCAAGAGTAAAGTTGGAATTTCTAACTTAAAAAAATATTGCGTGGCACTAATACGCTTCCGTAAAAAAAGTGATAAAACTCAAATAATTGATTATCATTTAGCGTAATTTTTTAAAAGATGTTTTCGCAGGCTTACTTCATTTGCCTCTTAGCCGTTTTACGCAGGTAATATGACCGGTGCAGTTAGGCGTAAACCGATCACTGACAAATGAAATTGGCCCAATGTTTACGACCGCCGAATGACGTACGACGACGAAAGAAAAGAGATAGCAATAGGTCATCCGAACGACACAGGTGACCTGAAAATCTCAGAGGCACATCTCCCTTTTAAAATGCAGTTTTAAGTTCGAACTCAGATATGCAAGGATGGAAATTAAAAGGCATACAGAAACCACTTCTGGTAAATACAGACCCTTAGTAAGCAGTTTCGGGGGGGGGGGTTTACAACAATATATTTTCTGTTTGGGCACTATCAGCAACCGCAAATTCCTTGGCAAACAAACCAGAAATTAGAAGATCGTTAGATATTATTATTGAGGGAGCACATGTATATTGTAGTGAAGTTTTCAATAGTATTCTATAGCTAATTGTCTGCATAATAGCCCCCCCCCCACCCCCACCGCTTCTTACACGGCCATAGGAAAAAACAATGATCATTAAAGGAATTCTCTAAAGACAGTAGAATGTTTTTAATACAAAGACATCACAATTACGCATGTACATGTAGTACAGGGAAAGATATTTAATATAAGTCTTATTGCTACTTGTATAAGTATGCATTGAATTATAAATATGTTTTAATTTTTTGAATATGAAATAAATTTATTTAAAATTTTATTTCCAGCTGTTTGGCAAGCAAAAAATTGCCAGAAATGGATCTTACAGATATCCTATAAATAAAAAAAATGTCGGAAATGAAATAAAATTGTCGGAATTGAAATTTTAAACAAGTCGGAAATCCTGTGCAAAATACTTGGATAAAGATTTGTTAAAATCATGACCCCCAGGATTGGGTGGGACCACAAAAGTACAAAATAACTTTTTATGGAGAGAACGATTATAGGCATTTATGCCTGCTGTTCAATCCATTTCTTTATATGAATAAAATATATTTTAAACTAAACTACCTGAGGATGCTAACATTTGAACAAGACCAATCAAGATTTTTATTGATTTTTCCTATATATTCCTATGTAAAACTTTGATCATCCATTGTGGCTGTACCCCCGAAGGTCTTGATTTGAACAAACTTGTATCCAACTTATAAAGCCACAGGTAGTCAAAAAATATTTAAGCACCCTTAGTTAGTGTAGATTCAAGTTTGTTCAAATCATCCCCCCTTCTTTTAGGATCGGGAACACTTAGGCATTGGTGTTACATGGATGAGTTGTATGTCAATTGTTTTGTTTTTGTTGCATAATATTTCCATTTTAGGATATGAACTAACCGGATACATGAGGATGACCCTCTGACCATCGTTTGCATAATTTTTGAAATATGTTTGCACTACATTAATGCAAATCTCACCAAACAACATACAAAAATAAAGTTTCTACTTGTGTGATTAGTCATTTTTTAAATTCATTTGTATTTGATCTAGCTTTGGACATCTTGCAATATTTTTTTCAAATGGTGTAAACTTCAATTTTACGTATACAAATAACCGTAACTGACTGCGATGCGACTTTTCTTATTTTGATTTTTTTCAATGTGCGGCGTCGCCTGCATGAAGCACTGGTTAGAACGTCTGCTCTAGAGTCACGAAGTAAGGAGCTGATCCTTACGTCGCGGGTTCGAATCCCACTGTGGGATGCAGTAAGTGCTGGCAAGAAAAAAATCCCTCCCTGCTCAATGACTCTTAGTGTCAAATATAGGACAAAATTTGCAACTTTCAATCGGCAAGTGGTGGCATCTCTATGAGTGAAAAATTCTCGAGAGGGACGCTAAACAATGTACAATTAATCAATCATTTGTGTGCCACAATTGTTATTTAAAAGGTCTCATCCGAAGGACCCGCAACATTCACTTGAAAGTGGTAAGAGCATGGCGAAGGAACAATTGCTGCTCATTTTTTTATCGACTAAGGTCAGTCGCTGCCGAAATTGAACTGACGATCTCCTGATCATGGACTGAGCACTCTACCTTAGAGCTACCGCGAACGGTTCTCTTCGTTTGGAAAAAAACTCTCCAATCTATGACAAGTATCAATAGAATAGTTAAAACCTGATCTTCCTATTCAATTGGAAATATCATTGGAAATGTTTCCATAGTGACGGTATTCATTTTATATATCTATCTATTTTCATGAGGAATTAATTCATACATTGTAATACTTTCTGAGAAATCTGTGACGAGTGCCTAATCTTTCAATACTATGAATAAGGACTACAGAGTATCCAATACGTAAAACGTAATATTGTTTGCTATCTGCTAGAAAAAAGTTGTTATGGATTAAATGAGTTTAAAAATACTTTCGAAAAACAAACATTTCAACATCATTTTTTTTTCTTAATGACGTGATTTAGATAAATATTTACAGATAACATGAATGTACGTCAAACATTCTTTGTGTCGTTGCTAGGGGAGTGGTGTTGTTGCTATGGAAATAAGTCATTGAACAATATTCAATAACTTGATACAACATTTTAAATTCTTTCGGAACTATTACATGCAATTATCAGCATATAACTTGAATATCCAATTCCATGACAAACAATACAATCCCAAAATCTAATCTGTTTTACAGGAGACATAGGAACTTTGGTTGTCATGTACACGGAATCCTTGGCATATGCGTTGAATAAGTACCAAAAAAATAACAATAATAAAAACAAGATTTCATTGTCAATTTTGCTCAACCGGATTTTCTGACTTAATTTGAATAAGTCCTAATAAGATTACACGAATACACGCCAAACTTACCTTTTTTTGCCTTGTTGCTATGGAGAACCTACCGTTGCTATGGATATAGAGAATTATAGAATATTCAATAATGTGCTAAGGAGACCGAATTTAATTATACTATTTTAAAATTTGTATCTCGTTTATCATAAATAACCGTTCATTTGATTTTTCCGTAAACTTTTTACATTGTTTCTCATTTTATGCATCAAAAAAGCCCATTTTTGTTGCTAGGCAACAGATTCTATTTTCAAAAGAGCCCATGAATTTGACTTCAATTTCTAAAAGAGGAATTCCTCTACTTTCATGTGAGATACATGCAACAACTGTATTAATCTAGCCATTTTTAAAATTTGGCCTTGAATATTGCCAAAATCACGAAAAATGCTGAATCAGCAAAACCTGTAAAATATGTGCACCTTCCAATGTCTAGCACAGAACTGACTTAAGACCTAGATATTTTTTATTACATTAATAGAACACTATAAACGTGTATCTTTATTACACCCACAAGTAAGAATAATTCTCAGGGTATTTACGTGTTATTTTAAGCCTCAAAGATAGGTGATTTTTTGTCGTTCAACACTGAAAAATCCGCCGGTTGCTAAGGAAATTTCTTTGGCCAGGTTACCATGGTTACCATGACTCAAAACATTTTTCATTTTACATGCATTGTTCATACTTCAAAATAAATCTATGAGTGGAAAATCATCAAATTCTGAAAACCTTCATGTATCACTTTTTTACAGTTTTGTCTGATTTTTATGTGGACTGTTACATAATATGATATAATGTACCCATACTTTGTTCAACGATAGCTGTTGAAAATCTCTATAGAGTACTACAATTCGCCTTCCAGAAAAGTACTAGTCTTTTTATGACTTGCCTATAAGTCAGACATTAACTTTTGAACTAAAATTTAACTCCCAAAATACCGACTTATAGACGAGTATGTACGGTAAATAAGGAATATTTTAATCTTAACCAGTCCTTCTTTTTTTGAAGATAAAAAACAACTATATTTTTCTGATTCCTTTTAAAAAATATAACTTTTCTGTGTTTGCAGGATTTATCAAAAATACGCAAACGAACACAGCGTAAAGAAAAAACGAATTATAATGTTTAGGGACGTTTCCTACTACTTGATGATTGTCCCAGAAACGGCGATCTTTTTTACATTTTTTTCAAAATGTTGAGGTTTTACGTATATCTATGATATCACGCTTCTAGACCACTAAGCTACCATTAAGCCAAACTTATAGGTGCTTAATGTCCAAACTCCATTTAGCTACCATTAAGCTACCATTAAGTTTCAATTAAACTACCATTACGCAGTCCAAAAAACTGTTATTATGGGTGAAAAATATTTTCATAATAATTTCATCTCACAAGTCATAAATATCGAGTCCACACATATCTTGATTTGGTAAAAATAAAGAAAAAGAACGAAATTTAAAATTTAAAAAAACCGTACCTAACCGGACACAAAGCCACGGCCTTACGACTTATGCCTAGGTCACATTTAAGCCAGTGGTCGGCAGACTAAACTCTTCTGATCTAGTCGGCTGAAAGAACATGATCGGCTGACAGAGTATCGGGCGACACGGAGCAGTCTCATTAATTACTAGGAATACCGATGACTTGGATAAAAACATAAATCTCTTTTTGCTTTAAAAAATCATCAATATTTTTCATAGATCTGTATTCAGATGGGTGACGTGAGTAAAGTTTGCAAGGCAAAATGGCAGAATTTTGTAAGATTCTGACTCAATGTTGAAAATGTGTGCAAAATTTTGTTTAAAATTGCATAAAAACGACAAATGGGGCATGTCTAAGCAGCAAAGAATACTCATGATTTTTTTTATATCTTTTGGATTAATAATTTATGTTACCGGTATTTCCCTTCAAAAAGTATATATAAATCCATGCATCAAAATTTTGTATGTGTTATGTATCCTTTACAAATCGAATATTCACAAGTCGGTCAATCGTTGCCCGATCATCCAGCTCTGAGCTACAGTTTGATTTTAACCGTCGGCCGAAATTTTGGACACCCTTTTTGTGGAACGACGGACGACCGACTTAATAAACTGACCGCCGATAGTTGGACGATGATCGAAGATTGGTCGACGGATAACCTTAATTGAAGAAATCGGTCACCGACGCAGAAAAAATTATAACTTTGACCAATGGGCACAGAATTGGTCGGATGACATAAAAGAGGTCAAAATCGGGCAAGACAACGGCCGATGAACTGCCGTCTGTCACCCGAAGAATCCCATTTTTGCTTCAAAACTCGTCGGCAGTTGGTCGTTTTTGAAAATGTGACTGGGGTTTTAAGGGTGAACGCTTTAATCGTAAAGCTATCGCTGCTTATGATTATCGGGAAAATATTTGACATTTTTTTCACAAAATTTGATTGTACTTCTAGATGTATTAATTTTAATTACCAAAGTTTTGAATTGATTTAATTATCAAAATATAAATAATGATATTAATGGATCTTTTAAAAAGGCTTTTATATAACATTAATATTTTTAAACCGTTGAGTTCGGCTTTTCGATTAATGTAATGAATTCATCACTCTGTTATTCGAAGATTCATAAGCATGAAATCATGATTGAAATTAAAGAACGAAGTTCACCTTGGGCCTCCTTTGGCCTTGTGAATTTTTAAATCAATCAGAACTGCTCATTTTAGTTGAAAATATGTTAAATTTTACTTGCGCAGGTAGATAAGGCTTCCCAGAGAATATTGCAGTGTACTCTGTGCTTGTGCTTCTCTAAACTACAAATGTATGACGTCATGATTGAGCATGACGTCAAGTCACTGCTAACTTGAGCTGTTACAGTAATATTAGTGAGTGGGAGAGTGTCATAAAACTTGAATCTTTTTTTCAATCTGCATATAAAGATGCAGAAATCTAGTTTAAAATAAATATGTTTTAATATATATATTTTTTAAATATAACATTATCCGAATAATTTAGATAACTTTGTCTTGTTACTTTTGTCTAAAAGTACCCGAGAACCCGGAGCGGACACCGGGTTCGCTTTTAATTCCCGGGTTAACTCGGGGTCCGCTTCGGGTTCGCTTTCAGAAATTTTGGGACTGCTCCGGGTGCGCTTTGGGTGCGCACCAGGTTTGCTTCGCGTTCGCTCGGGGTCAGCTCTGGGTCCGCTAGAGCGAACTCGGCGTTCGCTTCCTGGGACCGCTTTACGCACTGATGCGTGAACCGGACCCCGCTTTAATCTCACCACCAGTAAGCCCAGCACCTTGTATATTCCAATTCAGTCATGGTATCATGGATCGATCATTGTTGTTTATGCGACGATGCGGACATGTACACTGTACATGTAAACAGTGATTAATGGAGAACATTGATAATTTTTCTAAAATTCAACTGTACATTCGACGTAGATTTACATGTACATGAATAATTGATTTTCTTGATTTCTCGATCCCGAGAAATTCAAACTAATTTAAGAGCGGGTTATAAGGCATTTATTTTCCTTAAGTTATAACGAGAGAACAAAAAAGAAGAGGAAGAAAAGAGTGTTGATTTGATTTTCAGTGTATCGATTGGTGTTCAAGTGAAACTGACGAAAAAAATCTAAACTAAATACCTTTTAAATTCATGCTTTATATAGTTTAAAAATACATTTGTTATTCCTTACGTTTTGCTAAATCGTAGTTTAAATGTTTGTTTAACACGTGAATTATGATATCGCATCTATAAATTACATGTAACCTTTTGTACATCTGATATATTTAGATTTCATTTAAAGTCGTTACGCATTAAAAGTTCCTAATAAATATTTACCGGACAATTTCAAAAAAAAAAAAATTACACTGTATATTAGATCTTTTTCACGGTCAGAATTTTGGAGCAAGTATGATTTTTATCAGAATAAAGAAAAATACAAATAATTATTGTTCTCCCGACCCGATGAGAATATATTTATTTAATATGTGCCCCCTATTTCACACACACATTGTCTTTAAAAAATTCTAATTATTTAATTATTTTATTTATGATTTCTCAATTTACGTGTTACATTAAATTATTCAAAATTTACATCAAATTATTGATCTACTTAATCTTTTTGATCTTCTTGGGCATGAAGAAAAAAATGCGTGTATATAAAAATTTTCCTTCTGGATGCACAGATTGAAGTTATTTTGCCCTAATGGTATAAACAAATTGAATGACTTCACCAGAATGAGCGTGATTTAGACCAAATTCCTGATGATACTTGACAAGATTATTCTTTCAATTTAGTGTAACTCTACAGTTAGTTTGCCTTACCAACTTTCGAACAACCCATATATTTATTTATTGCTTACGCCTTTATTAATTATTTTTTCCCAATAATTAGTCCTAAAACATTTCAAAATTTATAGATCGTAATTCATATGTTAAAATATCCCTTCTATATAAAATTTCTCTGATTATTCTTTGTCAAGTATAGTTACGCCATTTTGAAAGAATGTTCAACAATGTACGATTTACTAAATGTGATTAATTAGCGTAATTAATTGTTCAATTATGTAAATCGCACTTCACCTGAGTATATCCCGACAAACCAGACGTGTTTCATAGCGGTCCGGATTTCTTTCTTTAATAGTGTTTTTTTTTATTTATTTTTTTTTTATAAATTTCCAATTCAACATGTAATTATGTAAATATATAGTGTTAAGTAGTAGTGCTAGTTGTTTTTGGTTTTTCTTTTTCCTTTGTTCTTATGACTTTTTAACTTTGTCCTGAAGAAGGGACAGAGCATCCCGAAAACTGTTGGTCATTTTAGTGCTTTATATACATCTTCCTGTACATGTTTCTTCATTGGAAAAAAAATAGCTGCAGCAGGCTTATAGAAAACAATTTGAGTACAGTATTGGGAGGACGACTCATAAAAATTTAAGTAAAAGTCATCAGGCTTTATTATTAAAATCAAGTGTAATGATGAGAGATTACAGTTATGATCTCTCTCTCTCTCTCTCTCTCTCTCTCTCTCTCTCTCTCTCTCTCTCTCTCTCTCTCTCTCTCTCTCTCGTCTTGATGTTTTCTATATCTATTTATATTTAAATATTGGGCACGTTAAAATTCCTGAACTGTTTGTATCTTGTGATGATGAAATTTTACAATAATTGTCAAAGACCAACTATATTTTTTCTCCTCTTTTTGTCAGAAAAAAATGTTGTTATATCAATTTATTTCCATTTTTATGCATTGACTGATGTATTTACCCAATTTATTTACCAAATGGACTTTAAAAAACTAAAGAAAATAAAAAAGTAAATATTAATGTACAATGTATAATTCTGCGTGGAAAATTAAAACATATAATTAATTAATTGCTTTAATAAAAAAGAAAATAAAAATATAAATATAAAATACAACCAGGATAATTAAAATAAATAAATATTAGATAATATTTTAATTATCATATTAGATTTACACAGCACATTCACAAGTTTTGCTTGTTTGAACAGTGTTTGGATTTATATCGAAGTAAATCAACACGTTCGATCTTATATCCAAATCGACAGATCAATATGCTATTTTGATTGGTTGATGCACTGATTGGTTAATCGCTAATCCTGATTGACAGCTCTGTAAAGAAATACCGAACGCGCGTTCGCTCTCTGGGACCGCTACTGAATTTGGGGTTCGCTCTCTGGGTCTGCTTCGTGTTCGCTTGGGGTCCGCTCCGGGTTCGCTCTTGGTAAACCCTAGCGGACCCAGAGCAAACCCAGAGCGGACCCAGAGAGCTAACCCGAGGTCCGCTCCGGGTTCGCTTTCTGTTAGGTTGTGTCCGGTCTGTGCTGTACATCATAGAAGCCGAGTAGTATTGATTACATCGTTTTCATGGGGCGTGGAAATCAATAAATCAAGGGCGCGTAGCGCCCGAGATTTCCACGCTTCATGAAAACAATATAACCAATAGTACGAGGCATCTATGATTTAAGCAACTTGTCGCATGTCTGATGACGTAAATTTCATTGAGAGTGTCAAAATTCAATAGAAAAAATATTCAGCATGTCATGAACTTAAGATTCATTTCAAGCTACCTCTCAACATGTCGGACGTTCTTAGTGAATTTGACTTTGACTTTTTAACTGAGTTTGAAGATTTTGACGATCGATTTATCTTTGAGCCAGGCACTCAACAAATATGAAATCACAGAAACAAATATCAAGGAGTTTAACGATATAAAGTTTGGATATTTTACCATAACTTTCAAAATGGATTTATCTTTTGAACGACTGGGATCTTTCAACTGAGATTGCATATGTATTCATGGATTTTAATTTAGTTAAATGCTAAGAAATAGCTACACATGTTCATATGAACTTGTGAAATAAAATAAGTTTTTCTCATAACCTGATTGCTGCCTCCTGCAGTGATATATGGAGGGGCGTGGAAAGTTTACTAGTATCGCATATGTGATATGGGATATAACACCACTGAAAGATCCAAGAAAATCAACGCAGATATGCGACAATGAGTGGAAAATATCCTCAGATCTGTCGGTGAGTTGAAGTTAATGTGAAATATTTTATACTGTAGTATTATTATAACTTTTTCCAAGCACATTTCATGTTCTGAAGGATGCAACGAATTTATTTACATGACAAAAGTTATAAATAATTGTGTTATAGGGTTTTATCGAAGCAATTTATGTGAAGCACTTCAAAAAGGTAAAAATGACCGTCATTTTCTCAACGAGGTCATGTGATATCGTAACATATATGTTTATATATAGCCTAGGGGATTTTCTATATGAATTGTCCGGATTTAGGTAATGTGTATATAACTTTAAAAAATAAAAAAAAACCTTTCATTGCAGTATTACGTTTTAAACGCATTTTAAGCTATCGGAATCTTTAACAGTACTGCATGGACACTTGATGACTTTATATCAAATAAAAAAGACGTAATTTTTTCTATTGTCCATGGATTAAGACGTCATGAATTGCGTCATTTCCTCAATTTCTGAAAATTTCGTTTAAAATGGCCAAAATTTCAAGCCGTTTTTGAATATTTTTGCATACCCTGAACCTCTGATCTAAAATGTTTAACTGTAATGAAAGAACTGTCTCGAAGAATTCTAATCCATCAAGCAGTTTTTGGATCGAGGGGTAAGCTGTTATTCTAATCAATAGTTGAAGATGCTCGATTCATTCATTTTCTTCAAAATTCAAGAATATGTAGTTTCACATAGCCTGAGTATCAAAACATGGACTCTCAGAAGAACATTTTTAAAGGAAATGAAAGAACTAAGTCTCCACATTATGTTGATGTTCGAAATGGGACACAAGGGCCTGGTCAGTTTTATTGGTATAATTAATGAAAGGGCCATTTTATGGAGTGAGTAAACCTACCTCTTTATCATAGATAAACTAAAAATCATCGAGAAGAAAGATGAAAACAAAATTAGATCCTAGTTCTTTTCAATATAAACGGTTTATGCGCCTAAAATTTAGTAACAATCAGTGCTTGAAACTTACGTTTACATCACGTTTTTAAAATATCATCAATTCTTCAGTTTTAATCATTTTTGTATCATAATGGGTATCAAAATTATTGTCCTTATACTAGGAATCTTTAATTTTTAATTTGTTATGTGCTTCCGTCAGATTCAAGTTTTGTAAAAATAATTGATTATCGAAATCTGTCACTGTATGTTGTGTATGTATAGCTTGCTGTGAGCTGACTGGGGACTTTCGGGCAAAGGTCTATTGTCTCACTAGTCGACATATTGTTCATTCTTTAATCTTACCCTTGTATAAATCTGGTCGGATATCATGTTTAATCTGACCGGCTGTTCTTCTGAAAATCGATTTTGAAATAACAATCATTGATGAAGACCAACAATATTTTGACAGATACTTACCGCTGCATTATTTAAAAAAAATACTGACATTTACCCACGAATTAATTCAAATTAATCATGATGTAATAGTCACTCTTTGATAACTAAGCATTTTTATACCGGTAATCCCCTACCCCCTAAAAAAACCCAGACTTAATTGGAAAATTTTTTCATGAGAACATGACCCTATCTATATTCCTATAAATTCTGTAACGGAAGGTTTCTTTCCACACATGAAAGAAAAATAAATACCTTCTTTTTTAAAAAGTATTGAATATTCTGTGTTCATGGATAAAAATAATTTTAATGACAAGTGTTTAAACAAACTTATTATTGGATGAGCAAATATTAAACTATTACACAGGGGCTTGCTCCCAGCGTGTAATAATTATTTTTTTTTTTAACATATAATATATGATAATGATAAAACATGTCTTATTTTTAGATCACCTGACCTGAAAACTCAAGTGAGCTTTTCTGAGCACATTTTGTCTGTAGTCCGTCTTATTGTGTGTCTGTAAACATTTTACATTTTCGACTTCTCCAGAACCACTTGATCAATTTTAACCAAACTTACCACAAAGCATCCTTGGATGAAGGGCATTAAAGTTTGTTCTAATGAAGGGCCGCTCGGCACTTTGAAGTGAAAGTTGCGGGTCCTTCGGATGAGACCTTAAAAACCGAGGCCCCGTGTCAGCGGCAGGCGTTGGCACGATAAAGATCCCTCACTGCTCAAAGGCCCTGAGTGCCGAGTAAAGGTCAAAATTTGAAGCCCTCACCGGCATACGGTGACGTCTGGATATGAGTGAACAATTCTTAATCTATCAATCAATCAAGAACAGCAAAGCCATGATTGGTAATATTTATATGAGAACATACCGAGGTAGTGTAGGTACAAGTTTGTTCATATCCTGACCCCCTGAAGTAGGTGAGAGCCACAATGAACGATCAAAGTTTTACATAGAAATATATAGAAAATTTTTTTCGAAATCTTCATATCAAGAACAACAAGGCCATGATTGTTCATACTTATATGAAAGTATGCTCGGGTAGTGAACATTCACGTTTGTTCAAATATGACCCCGGGGGTAAGGCGGGGCCTGGAGGGACGATCAAAGTTTCACATAGGAATATATAGGAATAATCTTAAAAAATCTTCTCAAAACAGCGCAGTAGTGATTGGTCATATTTATATAAGAGCATCCTCAGGTAGTGTAGATTGAATTTGCGAAGACTCAACTATGATAAAGACGGAAATGCAAAATGTGATTGTGCTGCATTTTCAACACGGCTTACATGTAATATTCACTGTAAAATAGTACATGTTTAACTACAAAACTGTTGGAAAATTAATATAGTTGGTTGTGTAGTTGTGTATAATGAATAGGTTTGTGTCGTGGTAAGTACCATTTACATGGCATGAATCGTCTATGTGTTACGTACCTCTTATCAAAATAAAATTAGAATGGGTGATTTGGAAAATTCTTTTGACATCCCTTACTCGAAATGTGCTTGGCGCTTAATTGTATTTTTGGGGATTATTGCTCGTAATTTTGCCTACAATGCCTGTAACAAAAAAAAAATCGTTTCTTCTCTACGTCGTTTTGAATTTAGAAAAGAATATTTTAAGAGCAGAATCACTTCCCAGTACGTTTTAGAACGTACATGATATAACTAATTGATTTTTCATCTGTCAGCATAAACAGAGTATGTCATATAAAGCAGGTTTATCGGGATTATGGTTAGTGTTTTTCTTTTACATTCTTTGACATTTTGTGGTTTTATCAGGTTTGATAAAATAATTTTAGACTGGAGTATTTTAAAACTCTTATTTCGGTTTTAATTATTCAATTTAAAGATTTGCGATCTTTATTTAATTAACAGAGCACCTTCGTGATTATTATACAAATTCATACACTTCTCTAGATCATGTAAATGCGTCAAGTCAAGACAAATGATGTCATATATGACAAACGAATTAATCTCTTTAAATTCGTCTGTTTTATTATCAAATGTTTGCAACTGATTAATTTTACACATTGTTATTTTTACCATAAATACATTTTAATTGATATTTTAGTAGCATTAAGGGACAATAATACACTGTTGTAATAGTTTTGATAAGTTCAAAGATGTCTACAGAGTGATTCTATCACTTTATAAATCAAAATTAAATAAAGGAGAAGACCTACTTCGGAAGTAGTTTGAATTTACATGTAGTGGCAAAATAGTGGTAAAGTAGGTCCACCAAGGAAATATCACTCTAAAGCAAAACGGCCAAGAGGGGGTAGGGTCTGGATCAGGAGAAAGTATTAATCTACTACACAAGGTTTCTCATAAAAACTATGGATTCGAAACTTAGTAATTCTACAGAAAAGCCTTAATAAACAAGTATATAAGCATGACATAAAGATAAATTCTAAAAGAAAAAAAAATTAAAAAAAATTACACACTTGATTCAAACATTAAACGAAATTAAAAAATAACTGTATGGAGCTCTTTCTTACTTGAAGCTGAGGTTTCCCATACACTGTATCTATTTATATTCTCAAAACCAATTGTTGCTGAAAGGAAAGATGTTATCAAATTTATACCAAGGAAATTTTTTCATAGAAAATATGCTATTTTCTGTCCTTTGCTCTCAATTCTGTGTTAAATACTCGCGATCTCACGCACCAATTAAAACAAGATCTCTATGAGTCGCACCGCTCACAAAAGAAATATATCTTTACAAAATAGAAAATGGTACATGTATGTATTTTAAAATATATAATGGAGCGAAAATATCCCGGACAGTTTTGTTTATTTGTTTTGAGAAATAGAGTTTTGTTGATATGCATTTATACATGTTTTGGGGCTCATTTTACTGTACTTTGAAACTGTCTTTCTGACATCCAGTTACTATAAAAATTTATATACAATGTAAGTACTTAAGGATTGAATTCCAAATGGACAATGTAGACTGACAATTGTTGTACAGAGAGATTAAAGCCTCTTTTGGAAATTTGTTCAAAACATGTATGAATAAACTAATCAATAAGTATTTCAAATAATTTCAATTTAATTATTAATTCAAGGGTTTGGTAACCATATTTTCTTTGATTTTCATTTTTAAACGCATTCTTGGAAGGTTTTGGACAAAAGATCCAAAAATATGGATATGGATAATCCTGTTGGAAGTAATTAGACGGGCTTCTAATCTTAGAATTAATCACATTTAAGTAATGAGTCTACAAAGCAAGTGACAATTGTGTTCCTCAAAATTCCTGTGTGTGGTAGATAAATCGATTTTTATACTTATCAAACAGTCTGATAACTAAATAAATTTTGTAGCATTGCATTTCTTCTGGTTTTTTTACACCCCATCCCAAACCCTCTTCCTCAAAGCAGGGGTAATAAAATTCATTACTTTTTATCCTTGCTTCTGATGATCTTTCTTATTGCATGTTTGCATGTTCAATGAACTTCATGGTATTTTGTTATGGTTTCAAATTAGATATGCAGTTCCTACCTTCTTTTTGTGAAAACAAAGGTTTACGAACACGACTTGGTCTCTCCCTTCTCTCAATTTCCAGTTCTGTAATTTGAATGCATTCCAAATTATTTATTGAATTATCTTATGCAATACTATTTTTTTAAGAATAAAATGTTATGAATCCCGGGAACTATGCCTCTAATACCAAAGACAAAAAGGGTTTTTTTTTTGGTTTTCTTCTTTATTCTGTTAAAGCTAGTCATTTCATTTGTATACAATTTGTGTGTTTTATATTGTCTTTATTTATCTTAAATGCATTCTTCTCATACCTAACTGAGGAGTGATCAAAAGTTCGGGAACTAATTGAGTTACTTTAAAAAAAAAAATGCTATCGGGTTTCAGCGTTGAACTTTTTTTTCAAAGAAGTCGTCTCCGATTTTAATGCACATCAGCAACTGATCTGCACATGAGCAGGTAGTGTTATATAGGCGGTCACATGATATGCTCCTTAGCGTTTTGTCACTGAAGTGTGAAGATTTTTCCGACTCTTATATTTCTTACCATGAAAGTTATTTTTTTAAAGAACAAAATCAATCCATTTGTTAAAACTGAGCAAATCTCGGCAAAGTATGTGTGGATTAAAATATCATTTTCCAGAATAAGTATTGTGACCATTAAAAGTCCTCTGTCTTTGGAGTGTCGTTTATCTAATATTGATAAGGTACGAGTGACTTCCTTTTATCATATCTGATATTGTAAGTTGGCGATCTTTCATATGAAATTGCTTAACAAATGACACATCTCTTCCTCAGCTTGGATTCAGTGTGTGTTATAACGAACATCTTTGTTAAACATATCCCTTCCTTAACCTAAACAATCGATGACAAAACTTCTGGGAATTTTCTTTATAAATTCAATACAAATTATTATAAGCTTCTGCAAAAGGATTTTTAAGTTATACGTTTAACTTTACAGGCGGAAATATGACAGGGTTCACCATTTTCTTGTCACAAGTAACCTATGTTACAACGCACTTTGAAAAATTACGCACTTTGAAAAATTTTTTCAAAGTGCGTTAAAATTTGGGACCAAGCTAACGCACTTTGAAAAAAAATAATTTTTTTTCAAAGTGCGTTAATATCGACCATATTAACGCACTTTGAAAAAAAAATGTTAAGATTGATCAATATTCCTTCAAGTAATCGGTATGATAAATAACAGATCCTGGTTTGATAACTTTTCTATGGTAAAGTCACTGTAGAACCTGAGATATTGACGTTTTAAATATTAAAGGTTTTGATAAAATAAAAGGGAAAATTAAAGGGACTTGAAAAAAAGAGTGACGATTTTTTAAGTTCATTAATTCGTTTCTTCTTTTTTTTTTTAAATTCTAGTCTTTGATAAGTAGATGTAAAGGTGTATAGGTGGCACTAACAGAGGACAGCTTCAAGCAAGCTAGTTTTCATCTGTTTTAATTAACTCATTTATTATTGAAAGTTTTCAACGTCATACCAGTTAGGTAAATACATAATTATATGAATGTTTTGAGTATAGCATAGACATCGAGACTGGGCGTAGGGCCAGAGGAGGGGATGGGGGCTAAGCCTCCCACTTATTTTGGAAAGATATATATACATCGTATAAGCATTGAAAATGCAGCGTACCCTTTTTAGGTTTATTGCTCCCCTCCCATGTTTTTTACCGACACGTATTGGAAACATACAGATTTGGACTGAGGTATCTTATACCCCTCTTCTCCTCTTTTCGACGGGAGTAAAATCAATTCATTTTTGAGGTTCGGGTTAGGCTTAGTTTTTTGAAAGATAATGACTAAAATATGATTTTTTTCAAAGTGCGTTAAGTGTCTCCATGGTAAAATATACTGATGTAGACTCTTAACGCATTTTGAAAAATTTTTTCAAAGTGCGTTGAGTTGGTTCAAAATTTAACGCACTTTGAAAAATTTTTACAAAGTGCGTTGATTTTGTCCCAATTTTAACGCACTTTGAAAATTTTTTTCAAAGTGCGTAATTTTTTCAAAGTGCGTTGCCACAAACCTACATATTGACGTCAATGTCACATTGTAACGCCATAGACATGGGGCGAAACGTTTTATTACATATGATATTTTAAAAAAATTAATATATACGAGATTAATTGTTCTTGATCCTTTTGATCACCCTTTGAACAGTTATTTGGACATTAGTTTCATTAGAGGATCATTACAAATACATGTTGTTTTTTTTCATATAAAAACAGCATTCGCATAATATGAGGTAAACAACGATGCATTATTACACTATATACCTTAAGCATGTACACCGGGGAACGACAATGAATAAAAAAAAAATGACGAGAGAAAACATTGACGAGATAGTCATTCGTCAAAATCGTCATTTGTTCCTCTTCGTCAAACTTTCCTCTTTTAAAGTAATTGCCAAATAAAGGTATCTCACTTCTATTCTCAACGACCTTGTAGTGTAGTCTTGCCTTACCAAGGCAAAACTGACAAGATTATAAGAAAACTTTTCCTTATAAACAAATGTTTTCAGCCACAAACAGTGCATTCAGTAATTTAAAAAAAGAAGAGAGTTACTAACTTGCTGCTATATAGCTCGTTGTCCGACACGTGAGGCTTTAAAAAATGATTTGATAGTGAACACACAGCTGGGGTTAAAAGCCTTTAGAAATACACCATAAAATATTCTAAAAAGTGATGATCACTTCTGGCTCAAAACATTTGGATTAATTTAATTCTTCTCCTGTACAGCAAAAGGCAGTACAATTAAGGTAACACATGAAAAAAATATGGTAATGAGGTCATAATGAGGTATGACGTCATGACGGTTGCTCCACCCTGATTGATCCATATAAGGAAATAGTGGTCAAAATAACTATTTACCTATATTTGCAAGACTTTGTAATAAACAGCAATATTTTCATGTTAAAATGGAAAAGAATTAGTGATTTTCTCGTATGTAAAATAGTATGTCTTTAAAAAAATCTCTTTTTAATGTGTCGTTTGTCTGCATTCGGCTTCAGCCAAGCGCTTGCACTCAGTGACACGGAATGTTGTTTACATCTAAAAACATGGCGACATCAGCTGTGATTTGCAGTGGATTTAAATGCAATAACCACACAATCCTTAAAGAAAATAGGGATAAAATAAGAAACAAGGCAATTCTTCTCCCTTTTACGAGAATATGAGGACATTATTTCGGAAAACTGAGACGATTTGCACCAGCTCCGCAGATCCATCACTGTAATATTCCAGGCCAGCAGGTATGTATGCGCATATGTAGATACATGTATCGATCTACAATATGCACACATGCTTTTATCAACATCAAAGAAAAACTCCGAGTATGTGCATGTTTATTTAGATGTATTTTTTATCAAAGTCAGTGAAATATTGTAATGCTTTGCCTTGTGTGTAACCCCCCCCCCCTACTAAGTTGCACACTTTTTAGAATTATTAAAATTTTACTGCACTAAATATACACTGAGTTCTTGTCAAATAGCTCATTTTATTGACACAATATGTGTAGTAATGGTGGTCATCAATAACACAAATTAAATGAGATGTTTTCATTGTTTCAGTCAATGATTCACTAGTGACTAGTCCTAAACAAGCAATGATGTCTTTTGACATACAAACATGCAACACAATTTTAAAAAATTATCAGTATCATTATGTTGAAAACATAGCACCTCAACTTCAGATCTTTGATTGTAATTTTCTAGAATTTCTAAATTAATTTAAAAAAAAATCATTTTTTGTTAGAATACATGTACATTATAAGTATTTATATAATACTTTTTTCATTGTAGCCGTCCAAATAGCGTTTCATGCTTAAAGAATGAATAAATAAAATAAGCATCATTTCTTCACAGGGTATGTATACTTCTAAAGCATTTCACATTTTTAAAGTATGCATGTTCTATATAATCTTTTTCCTTTTGGTAAAGGTGAAACTCAGAATTTTTTTTAGAAAATATTCTATCAATAACTGTTGTAAATGTCAGGTTTGCTTTTTTTATTTATTCATTCTTTAAGCCTGAAACTCTATTTGGACAACCAAAGATCTGAAGTTGAGGTTCTATGTTTCCAAGTCAATTTTTTTTCATTTTCATGCCAATAAAGGACTGATAAATATTTATTTCCGATCAATAAGATGAAGGACAGATCATTTATTTATTTTCCTCTTTATTGAAAAGTCTAACAAAATTTAAAAACTCTAATTCGTGGGAGGAGAGATCACTGATCTGCAAGTATTTATTTCTAAAATCTGCCAGCCCCTCCCCCTCATGATCTCGTATGCAGAAAGAAAAGAAAAAAATATTAACACAAGTGTGTGTACCATAGGCGTCGGAAGCAAAATGAAAGGGGGGCTATTTGAAATGGGGGGTGGGTGGGCTAAACCAACAGAAATAGGTAAATTCCAATGCCTACATTATGTATATAATTTGCAATTAAGAAAGGAGGCTCCCCCCGGTTCCGATGCCTATGCGAACAGTAGTGAGAGAGGCGTACAGATATCTAATTAATTTATTACATGTATTAATGGAGGAGGCTATATTTTAATTAACCATTTATGTTCTACATGAATATAGCGGCTATATTCAAATCTATGTGTGTGTAATACTACATGTCATGTATACACCTCTGAGGAAATGCGGGAGGTTTGAAAGATGTCTTTTAGGATACAGTAAATGTGTACAATGTATCGAGAAAGAATACACAATATAGAAAGAAATGTCACGGATTACGCATACCGATTTAGTAAAAAAAAAAAAAAGAGTCCAGCCCTGTCCGCATGTGTATGTATTTAAAATTTACGAGGTAAACAACTATAGCGTTTCTCTATATTATCTACTGTTACTCTAGTGATGGCGGAACAGAGAAAACACTATGGTAAAATTATCCGCTATTTATTAGTGCCCGCAGTTATTACATACAATATACAATAATGACGGAGCTAACAGAGACGCGTCCGTTCTCTGCAGCATGTAACAGAAAAGAGAGCGAGGATAATTATACGTCATGACAGGTGCGGTGACGTATACCATGTGATCGAAGGTAGCAAGGCAGTTCGTGCCCAGTACCACCACATTCCTCCCCATTTTGAAAAAGGGCATCCCCGCCTGTTATACTAGGACAAACTATAATATACATAAAAATACACAATCAAATCTTAGCGGGGCCTAACATATTTAAAATTAATTATACATAATCACAAACATTCACATAGATAAACATGCAAGCATATAATCATACAATGTTAATATTAGTTAAGCATTGATGTCCATAATAAGAATTATAAAATAAATACAAATTAACAGTTAATAGCACAGTTCACAGAATCTCACGTGCGTTCCTGGGCACATCTGGTCCGAGTCGTCTCGGGTTCACCACTGGGTCCTTCGTCCTCGTCAGGTTGTTCCTCGGCGACTTCTTCGGTCGGCATCTCCAGATCCGGACATCCAGGTCCAGGAAAGACATGATGTCTAGCGTGACATCACGTCCACGACTCCGAACGCTCAATCCTGGAACTGGCTCACCAATGGATCCTCCTTGGAACATCAATGGTCAGTAAAAAAATTAGGAACGTCAAGGATCGATCATAAAATCAGGGAAATATCCCTGAATAATTTAAGGATCTGCTTCCCTAGTAGTAAAAGTTATATATATACAATCCAGCTAAAAGTAGCTGCACATGACCCCGCATATATAACTAACTAGTTGCGACTGACACCGGCGGGACAGCATTCGGGGCAGATGTATTGAGGCACTGTCTTAGCATAATCCACACTGATCCCCACACACCCAGGATGAAACAAATCCCGACAGCTGTCGCACTGCACCATTAACCCCCTAGGATTTAACTGTAAACAGACACAATATTGCCGGGTCTTAGTCCCCTTAGTGGCTTTAGGTCGTTTAGGTGATTGGGGTTTCTCTGATTGTTCTGCCCTTTCCCGTACCCGTTTCCAGGTTCCAATATTAGATCTACTGTTCCCGCTGGTTTAGGGCTGACTATAGTTTTATTCCCACTTTCAGGATCCGCTGGACTTAATCCTGAGTCTGCAGTCCCCAGCGGCCTAACCACGTCGCGCACAAGAGAACCATCCCCATCTCGGTCTACTGACTTTCCGGGCAACTTATTCTGATAGTTAACTAACCACTTAGGAAGTTGCCTGGTCTCGCACTTCTTTAGCTTGTCATGGTGCATGACCTTGACCTCTCGCCTAGATTTGACTACAAATATTGTGACCGACTTGGCTTCAATTATGACCCAAGGACCCTTCCAAACTGATTCTACCTTTTTTCCCGCATTGCGGCGCCTGTATACCAAATCTCCTACCTTGAACTTGCTGGTAAAATTCTTAATGTCTCGCGACCTTTTCATTGCCTTCTGTGCGACTTTAAATTTCTTCCTGGCAATGTCGTGTGCGCTCTGAACATTTTCTTCCAGATCTCGTACATATCTGTCCATCTCAGCCTCCTCCCTATTTTGAAAAGACTTGGAAGGTGGTGGAGCGAAAATCAAGTTTGCTGGTATATTTACTTCACGGCCCAGCATTAAACGATTTGGGATATACCCGGTATGGCGATTGACCGCGGACCACAATGCTCCAGCCAATGGGCCTAGGTACTTATCCCATGACTTGGGCTGGCCATCGACGTAACAGCGAACTGCGTCCATTAGAGTGTGGTTATAGCGCTCTACGTGGCCATTCCCTGACGGACGGTAGGGTGTGGTCCTGTCTTTGTGTATCCCTAACATGGCGCAAATCTTACAGAACAGCTCAATCTCGAAATTACGGCCCTGATCTGTAAATATTTCGTAAGTATAGCCTAATCGTGAAAAGAAGTCATTGATAGCGGAGCGGGCAGTAACTTCCACTGTTTGAGACGGAAGCGGAATACACTCTACCCATTTGGTAAAGTTGTCTACCATCATAAGAATGTATTCGTTTCCGCTATTGTTATGGGTCAGAATAACCCTAAATGCCAGCAAAGATCAATCACACAGTTTAAACTTAACAATAATTTATTTACAGTAATATACAAATCATTAAGTACAAACTTAGCAAAAATCTAAAAATACATACATCAGAGTGTCCGTTGCTGCACACAATGCCCCAGTGAAAATATGTCCCAGTTGTAACTCAATGGTGCTCATACGACAAAAGAATCTATGCATCGAATTGACAGGATATTTATACAGTATTATAAATCTAGAATATTCTAGAAGTTGTAAGTACATGATATTACTGGAAAGTTCTGGACATACACAAAGTTCAGGAATGTTCTAGAAACAATGACCGAACATGTTGACCACTCTGGAATGTTCAAGAAACTTAATGTTACTAATAATAGACATGATGAAACAATACAAATACAACACACCTCACAACACCTCCCCCCTTAAAGTTTGAATGTCAATGAAAAACTTAAATTGTAAAACATATGTACATTAATACAAAATCTAATTTGTTCATGATACTCTGGACAAGGCATCTGCAATAATATTGTCTTTGCCTTTGATATGCTTAATTGTTATGTTGTATTCTTGTAACAACAAACTCCATCTAGTCAGTCTTTGATTCTTGTTTGACAATTTATGCAAAAATGTCAGGGGGTTGTGATCCGTATATACAAGAATTGGATGCAAAGTAACATTCAAATAAACATCAAAATGCTGTAAAGCTAACAACAAAGCAAGGCATTCTTTTTCAATGGTGGAATACTTTTGTTGACATTTTGTAAGTTTCTTTGAAAAATAAGAAACAACTCTATCTACCTTATCACTATGTTCTTGAAACAAAGCTGCCCCGATTCCAACATCACTAGCGTCAACAGTAAGCTTAAATTGCTTAGAAAAATCTGGAGTTGACAGAACTGGGTTGCTCATAAGGACAGATTTGATTTTATGAAATGATTTTTCACAGTCCTTTGTCCATTCAAAGTTAACCCTCTTTTGTAAAAGATTTGTAAGTGGACTAACTACTGAGGAAAAATTTGGACAAAATTTTCTGTAAAACCCAGCCATGCCCAAAAACCTCATTAACTCTTTCTTGTTTGTAGGAATCGGGAACTTTGCAATAGCTTCCACTTTAGCCATAATTGGTGTAACATAACCTTGACCTACTTTATGACCTAAATACTCTACATAAGCATGACAAAATTCGCTCTTCTCAAGATTCACAGTTAAGTTTGCTTTAGCTAAAATGTCAAACAAAGCACGCATGATTCGGAGATGTTCGTCCCATGTGTCGCTGTATATGACGACATCATCAATGTAGGCCTCGCATCCCTCGAGGTCTTGAAGGAGGGAGTGAATCATCCTTTGGAATGTAGCCGGTGCGTTTTTCATGCCAAAAGGCATTACTTTATACTGATAAAGTCCATCTGGTGTAGCAAAAGCAGATATTTCTTTTGCTCTTTCTGTTAACGGCACTTGCCAGTAGCCTTTCAACAGGTCAAATTTACTGACAAATTTGGCGTTTCCAATGCTGTCAATACAGTCATCAATTCTAGGTATTGGATATGAATCAGTTTTGGTAACAGAATTCACCTTTCTAAAGTCTGTACATAATCGGTAGGAACCGTCCTGTTTTGGTACAAGAATACACGGTGAGCTCCAATTACTTTTACTAGGTTCAACAATGTCATTGTCCAACATATACTGCACTTCCCTTCTTAGGTACTGCAATTTTATTGGATTAAGACGGTACGGATGTTGTTTGATAGGCAGAGCGTCGCCAACTATAACACCATGACAAGCTGCATTAGTTTTCTTTGGAACATCCGAGAAGATTTGATGATACTCATTCATCAAGTTTTTAACTTGTTCTTTTTGGTGAATGTTCAAATGTCCAAGTTTGGCATCAAAATCAGCCAAAATTTCTGAGTTTTTCAAGCGGACACTCTGATTACAATCTTTCTCATTCATTTCTACACTCGTATCACTTTCAATACAATTTTGAACAGTCTTAGCGTTGGCTAAAGTGGAAACTGGTTTTACAGAATTTCGGTCACACCTTTCAAAATACTCTTTTAACATGTTAATGTGACAAACCCGTTTCTCTTTACGTCGACCTGGTGTCTTAACTACATAGTTTACATCACTAATCTTGCTTTCAATTTCATAAGGGCCATAAAATCTGGCTTGTAAAGGATGACCAGGAATAGGTAAAAATACAAGAACCTTATCACCTGGCTTAAACACCCTATTTCTGGCATCTTTGTCATACCACATTTTCATTTTCATCTGAGAACTCTTCAAATTTTCTTGTGCTAATTTACAAGCATTGTAAAGTTTTTCTTTGAAATCAGACACATAATCTAAAAGATTAAGATCACTAGTCTCAGTCAGCCACTTTTCCTTTAACAATTTCAAAGGACCTCTAACTGTATGACCGAACACCAATTCAAAAGGACTGAACCCAAGAGACTCCTGGACTGCTTCTCGTGCAGCAAATAGTACAAGATGAACCCCTTCGTCCCAGTCTTTTTCATATTGGTAACAATGGCTCTTCAGCATTGTTTTTAGGGTTTGATGAAAACGTTCTAGCGCTCCCTGGGACTCAGGATGATAAGCAGTTGATCGATACTGCCTAATACCCAACTCATGCATGACTTGCTGGAACAACCCCGACATAAAATTTGAGCCTTGATCCGACTGAATTGCCTTGGGTGCTCCTACAAAACTGAAAAACTTGGTTAGGGCCTTAACTATGCTCTTTGCCTTTATATTCCTAAGAGGCATGGCTTCAGGAAACCGAGTGGATGTACACATAATGGTAAGTAAATACTGGTTTCCTGACCTAGTCCTAGGCAAAGGTCCTACACAATCCACCAACACTCGACTAAACGGTTCTTCAAAAGCTGGAATGGGTTGGAGAGGAGCAGATGGTATCTTCTGATTTGGTTTACCTATCATCTGACAGACATGGCATGACTTGCAAAACTCAGAAACGTCCTTTCTTAGCTTAGGCCAATAAAAATGACTCAAAATCCTATTATAAGTCTTATTGACACCTAAATGACCTGCCATAGGTGTATCGTGAGCTAAACTCATGACATCTCGACGATAAGCAGCTGGGACCACTATCTGGTGAACAACACGCCACACTTCATCTGGGGAAGCGTCAGGTGGTCGCCATTTTCGCATAAGGATGCCATCTTTCATATAGAAGCATTCTCCAACTTTAGTAGCCTCTTCTGGTGGAAGTGCCCTCTTACTAAGTTGAATGTGTTCTGGGTCTTTATGTTGTTCAAAGAGTAAACGTTCTCGGCTGAGGATGTCCTTGCCTTGGCTAACTAGTGGATGCAACTCATCATCCTCACCACCAAATTTTGGTAAAAGTTCTTTCTTCTCTTGCTTCTTGATATTGTGTGGTTCCATGCTGGTTTGAGTGCCATCAAGGTCAGATAAGAAAGTGTCATTCAAATCAATATTAACAGAGGAATTCGTCTCGTCAAAGGCTTGAGTATGGTCTGCCTCCATTTCTCGTCTTCTGGCCATCGCTCTAGTAACAGCACAGGCTGGATAAATGTCATCATCTTCATCATTATACATGACATCTGGAGTGATCTTCTCACAAACTATAGGATCTGGTACAACTTTTCCACCAGCCAGATCGTTGCCTAACAACAAAGAAATGCCTGGAACGGGAAGAGTAGGTCGAACACCTACGATAACAGGTCCAGTAACTAAATCTGACTTCAAACTAATTCTATGCAGGGGAACATCAATGACGCCTAGCTCCACACCCTGTAATAAAACTGACCCACCAGTAGAAGTCTGCTCAGACAAAGGAAGCACGCCCTCTAACAATAACGTCTGTGCAGCACCAGTATCTCTCAAAATCTGGACAGGTTTTATTTCGCTAGAGTCACCGAGTGAAACAAATCCCTGAGACATAAAGGGCTTATAATCCTCCATAGAATCAATAGAACTGGACTGTGAACCCTGGACATCAGGAGTGTCAGAACAAATCGAAACTAAGGCTTCTCTATCACCTCTAACTGCCGCACAAGCGTGTGGTTGAGTTTTATCAAAGTCATTTTTTCTCTTAAGTTTAAAGCATTCACTGATCAGATGACCTTTTTTCTTACAATAACTACAAGTAGGAAGCGACCCTATTCCAGATGATCCTTCAAAACGTCCTGGACCGGACTTAAAACCACCTTGTGATGTAGACTGGGAACTTGTGAAAGACTGAGACCTTGAACCACTCTTTTTATATGTGTCTGAATTGGTAGAATTACTGCTAGTCTGAGATCTTGATACAAAATTCTTTTTATGAGACAGAGCATAAGTATCAGATATGACTGCTGCCTCTTCAAGAGTTTTCACATTCTTATCTTCTAAATGTATTTTCAAATCTTGAGGAACACATTCCTTAAACTCTTCTACCAGGATGACTTGGCGCAAATTAGCAAAAGTTTTTTTCAAGTTTCTTAGATCTAAACCAGTGATCGAATAAATCTTCTTTCTCTCGTGAAAATTCAACAAATGTTTGGTTATCAAACTTCCTATACTTTCTGAATTTTTGTCTATATGCTTCAGGTACTAATTCATATGCTTTTAATATTGCTGCTTTGACCTTCTCATAGTCTGAACTCTCAACTACCCCTAGTGCAGAGTATACCTCAGCTGCTTTGCCAACCAGTACACTCTGTAACATTGTTGACCATACATGTTGTGGCCATTTAAGATTCTCTGCGACTTTTTCGAATTGGGGAAAATATTTGTCTACAGATTTTTCTTGAAATTTCGGAACTAACCTAATATTTTTTGCTGCGTCAAATTCATTCTTGACAAATGACGGTTCTGGTTGGTGCTGTAATCTTAATTTCTCTAACTCAAAGTTCATTTCACGCTCTTTTTCTCGCTCTTCTCTTTCTGCTGCTAATTTGTCTAATTCAAATTTTCGTTCACGCTCTCGTTCTTCTCTTTCTCTATCTCTTTCTCGCTCTTCTCTTTCAAATCGCATTTTCTCTAACTCTAATTGAAACTGATAGTCTGTCATTTTGTAAGAGCCTAACTCTGATCTAACTGTATATTCTGGAAGATCGTATTTTTCAAAGATGTTTTCTTCTACTAGTTTGTTTGCAACCTTAATTCTAATGTCTTGCTTTCTCTGAGAGGATTTAACATCTAACCCAAAATGCAAACCTAATGCGATCAAGTCATCCTTTTTTAACGTATCAAAAACCTGAACACTTGGCGAACTAAGAAAGTTTGTGACCGAAAATACCATGTTGATTTTTGCTGGCTTATAGTCAAATTTAACACTTTAATTAACAAAATTCTGACAATGAACTGCAAAAGTGCAAGAAATTCTTGATCCCGGACGAGCCCCCAATTCTGTTATGGGTCAGAATAACCCTAAATGCCAGCAAAGATCAATCACACAGTTTAAACTTAACAATAATTTATTTACAGTAATATACAAATCATTAAGTACAAACTTAGCAAAAATCTAAAAATACATACATCAGAGTGTCCGTTGCTGCACACAATGCCCCAGTGAAAATATGTCCCAGTTGTAACTCAATGGTGCTCATACGACAAAAGAATCTATGCATCGAATTGACAGGATATTTATACAGTATTATAAATCTAGAATTTTCTAGAAGTTGTAAGTACATGATATTACTGGAAAGTTCTGGACATACACAAAGTTCAGGAATGTTCTAGAAACAATGACCGAACATGTTGACCACTCTGGAATGTTCAAGAAACTTAATGTTACTAATAATAGACATGATGAAACAATACAAATACAACACACCTCACAACACTATCAGTTCTGGGAAGTGGCCCGAGAAAGTCCAGATGTACCTTTTCCATCGGGCTTCCGGCTTTATAACTCTTAAGCTCGGATCTGTTCGGCAATGAACCTCGTTTATTTCTCGCACATATATTACAAGTTTTGACATACATGTATAACTTAATATCCTTGGCCATGCGCCACCAGTAGAACTGCTGCTCAAGACGTTCTTTAGTTCTCTGGATTCCCTGGTGACCCGAGGACAGAATGTCATGACATAAGTACATGACCTCGGATCGGAGACTCCGCGGCACTAGTAGCCGACGGGACGCATCCGAGTCATTGGGTTCTCGCCAAACAACACCTGACTCATCGAGATAGAAACAGTCACGTTTCAGAAGATAGTACTTCTCTTCCGGACTGCAAATAATTAGGTCGCTTTCGGTAGGTAAAGCCCCACACTCTAAGTACTGTCTCAGGTATACTATAGCTTCATCATATCTCTGTTTCTGAGCTATATCTGCGGAACTATATGAAGACATGGAAATTCCCGCAGTATCACCTGTTAACCGACAGACCTGAGGACTAACTGTCTCAATCTTGTATATCAAGACTCGACACCCCACTGACAGAAATTTGAAAACTGGGAAGTGCAGTAGGACTTGCAGCTTAAGGAGTATCTTCCCAAGGATAGAAACAATGGACTGACGGAGAGTGGGATCTAACGAATCACAGCTACCCCCCTCAGCGGACGGACTCTCCGCTGGCACAGGCGTTTCGTCAAAGAACTGAGACAAAGGAATTACATCGTCGATTTCATTGTTAAAATCATGCCAGCGTTCGTGAGCTCGGCGGCAGTACCGGCATCCACCACAGGGCAAATCTTCGACTCTAATTCTCGTCGTGTACCCCTGGCATTAGTCGGGTATGTCACGGGACAGCGCGTCAGCATTGACATGTTTCTTCCCCGGGCGGTGTACAATCCGCATATTGTACTGGCTCAGTTCTTCGAGCCATCGAGCGATCTGCTTTTGAGGGTGTTTAAAATTCATTAACCAGACCAGGCTATGGTAGTCGGTCCTGGCCGTGAACTCGCGACCCAGCAGGTAGTGGCGAAATTGTTTGTAAACTTAATAACTGCCAACAACTCTTTACGAGTAGTGCAATACCTGCGCTGTTCTGCGGATAGCAGAGCACTCCCATACCCTATTGTTCTTTCTCTCCCACCCTGAACTTGGCTTAATTCCCCGCCAACGGCATGATCCGAGGCATCAGTGTCCAGGATGAAATAACCTGTACTGTTCGGTATCGGTAATACTGGAGGCTTGGTCATTAACTGGATGAGTTCCGCGAAAGCATTATGCTTCTCCTCGCCCCACCAGAAAAATCTCTTTCCGGTAACCGCATACAGCGGAGCCGCAATTCTGGAGAAGTGAGGGGTAAAACTACGGTGATAATTGGCGAAACCAAAGAAAACGCTCTACGCCCTTAACATCACGCGGAACAGGCCAGTCACGCACTGACTTAATGTACTGATCCCCCATTTCAGCTCCTTGCTCGCTAACGGTTCTTCGAGGAACTCGACCTTAGTCTTAAAACAGTTCGCATTTCCGAGGCTTGAATTTGAGACCATACACTCGGAACCGCTCAAACTTGGCGTAAGTTATCAAGGTGAGCATGTACTGAAGATCCTAGGACTAGGATATCGTCTAAGAAAGCTAAGGCAATTTTCCAGTTAAGTCGGTGCAATACTAAATTGATAGCTCGAGCAAAGGTCGCAGGGGCATTGCACAGACCGAACCCCATTCTTGTAAATTCGAACAAACCAAACTTGGTTATGAAGGCAGTTTTCTTCCGGTCTTCCGAGGCTATTTTGACTTGCCAATAAGCCGCGATAGCGTCAAGCTTAGAGAACCCACTAGCGTGTCCATACACTCCTCGATGAGTGGCAGAGGGGTACATACGTACGTGTCCTTGACTGTCACCTTATTCAGGGCTCTATAATCCACGTACCAACGGACGTTGCCATCTTTCCTCCTGACCAGAACTGGGGCGGACGCCCAGTCTGAGGAAGACGGCTGGATGACTCCGGCTTTTAACATCTTATCAAGATGACCCTGTTCCTCCCCTTCAAATACAGCGGGAGTGCGTCGCATCCGCTGATTGACGGGAGACGCGTTACCAGTGTCGATTCGGTGCTTGATCTCGGGGAATTTCCCGAGATCAAGGTCATCTACAGCAAAGACGTCGGCAAATTCTTTAACTAGCTCCGCAACCTGAGACCTGACTTCCACAGGCGCGGTCTTGCCTAACTGTTCTGGGAGTGGGGCGATATGCTTATTACTGTTTCCCCCCTCGGCTGACACACGACGCACTGTGGGATCGGTACCTCTAACTGACATGGGAGGGACGGCTTTCCCTAACTTGGTACCAGTCTTAATAATGTGGCTTCTGTCAGTCAAGTTTGGAATGCATAACTTGGCTTTATTCCCTGCAACGTTGTATGTCCGCTAAGCTACTATACCAGACGGAAATATGCTAGCTGGTTCTAGCATAAACTCTGGCATATCAGAAGTCAGGACGCACTCGATAACTTGGGCAGTGTGCTGAGGGACTGAGGGACACGCACTCTGCGGACTGAGACCGCATCGAGTACTAGCATTGTTTCTTCAGAACTTAGGGCAAAAAACGTGTCTATTCCTTGACCCTTAGAGTTCCTGCTTTGCATGAAACTTCTGCACCATGTGTACGCAGGAAATCAATCCCCAGAAGCATTTCATCTTGGAAAGGACCAACATAGATCGGGTGAACAAAATCATAATCTCCAATGCGTAAGTTGAGACTTACGAGGTACTTTGCGGTCATACCAGCCCCCTCGCCAGCAAGCCTAACATTAGTGTCTCTAACAAAATCGGGCTGCGGCCTCAAGGATTTATAAACTTCACTTGAGATTATTGTGATGTCAGCTGCTGTATCTACAGTCGCTTTAATATGCTGGGTTCCTATGCATATGGGGATGCGCCACGCACCTGAGCCTATGCTATGACTACCTGACCTAACTGAGGGAGAAACATAAGTGGCCTTGATAGTTGGAATATCAGCAAAGGTCACCCTATTACTCTAGTCGAGCGCTCCCTATACTTAGTCTCGGCAGATTTTTTCAGACACGGGCACAGGGACTCTGGGTCGCTCCTACGCGGACAATTCCGTCGTATGTGTCCTGGTTCCTTGCATTCATAACAAACTACTGTCCCTGAACTCTTTGAGCGCCCCTGATTCGCTGATTTCCTACTCATAGCTTTACGTGTTGGGCTACGGCCCCTACTGCTCTCCCTAGAGTCGAAAATGGAACCAGTCTTCCGCTCCACTGACTTATCTCGGCTCCCCGAGTCCGAGAGCTTACGTCGGTGAGCAGGTGGCGAGCGAGAATATCTCCGATCTTCAAGGTCCGGCTCTGAGGAAACGGACCTTACAGCACGTGGGCGACGAACCACTGCTCGGCGGCTTCACTGGTAAGTTTTTACCCTTTTTATTGCCTCCGACAGAGTACATGGGGGATTGTTGATCAACTGTTGACCCGCCTCACCATCACTGTAACCAAGAGCAAATCTAACAATGAGCTGCTCCTGGTAAATTTCTGGCGAAGTTCCGCCACCAAAGCCCTTCTGGGCAGTGTCCATGACTCGATCTGCCCATTGTTCCATTGTTTCTTCTGGTTTTTGGGCTATCGAGCTAAATTCCAGCTGTGAGGCTGCCCTTAGGGAACTTTTCCCGAACCTCTCCTCCATTCGCAGTACAACTTTTCGGACACTTAACAGCTCCCCCACCCCTTTGCGATGCAAAATATCAAAGTACTTGAGTGCTGCCCCCTCCAATGTTCAACTTAGGGCAAACAAACGATTGGGGTCACCCCACTGGTGGTATTCAGCGATTGTAGAGAACTTTGAATAGAATGGTCACCACTCTACATCCCCTTTGTACTTCATCCACTTTATTTCAGCTTGAATATTCCTGCTCACGCTACTCCGAGTTCCAGGGATTATTAAACTCGGAAATTGGGATGGTTCTGCAGTAGTCATTAATGTATGACCTTAAAGGTACCCAAGACCAACCCCCTATTCCAGGTACATATGACGGTGCTCCCCCTAGTGCCGCCGACTGCCCTACCAACCCACCATCATAGCCAGAGCGCTGACTACCAAAGTTAGCTGCACTAGAAGACATAGATGCAGTTGGTGACGACACAGGCACAACCATGCCCCCAGCAACATGACCCGGGACGGAAGGGCCCATGCTGGGATGTACAGGATACCTCCCACTCATTGTGTTCCTTGATAAGACCGAGCCAAATGTAATGGTACTCGGCAAGCCCGAGCCAATACTACTGTAGTCTACTAAAGAAAGTGGCTGACCTTGCGATGCGGAAACAGACGTGACCTCAGGGTTATTGTTAGGAACAGATTTTGAGCTAGGTAAACTAGCGACGGGCTGCTCAACGGGAGGGCACTGTACTGGTAACGAACTAGGACCCCAAGGACGCCCCTGGCTACTAGACGTTACAGACGGACTGGCAGTGACCTTAAGCTCCTGTGGCTCAGTTACTGACTGCAGTTTGTCTGATTTCATCATTCCCGCAAGCATTTGAGTTATTTCACTTAACCGGGTCCCCATCTTTGTTTTCATAGACTCCACCTGAGACGTCATGTCGGTTGTCAGAGTCCCAGTATGAGACGTCATAATGGCTTCTAGTGAGCCTATATCTCCCCGCAGGGCCCCTACGTCCTGACCAAAGTTATCTACTCTGCTAGTTACTGCACCAAGGTCACCCTGAACTTGGAAAATATGTCCCTGAATCTGACCTATTTCGGTCAATGACTCCTCCAGGATAGTCTGTTGTTCCTGGAGTAGGGAATAAAACTGCTGGAAATCGGGCGTTTCCAAAGACCCAGCAGCTCCCTGTGTAAGCGATATATCTCCGCCCTTATTATCTGGGGCACTCTCCACCTGGGGCATCGGTGTGCTACACACACCCGGAGCAAATCTCACGCTTCCGGGAGGCAGAACTTTCCTCGGACTGCGTTTTCCCGGGGTACTCCCCAGACCCTCTTGGTCATTTCCCCCAACACGAACGTCACAGTCCCTACTTGTCCTTGTCCTCCCCCTACCAAAGGAACTGAACACATGGTCCTTCTCGCCCGGTATCCTCAAAACGGCAAAAAGTTACATGAATTAAGCGGTTAATCCGCTAAACAAGAAACGCAAGTATAAACGTATATACAAAACAAAATAAATACTGCTACCTTACATCTCGGAAAAATATCCAAGATGGCGACGGACACTAACACGTGCAGGTAAGGTTTTACCCCGCAGTCAAACTAAAATACCCTGGTATGCCGCGCCAATATAGCGTTTCTCTATATTATCTACTGTTACTCTAGTGATGGCGGAACAGAGAAAACACTATGGTAAAATTATCCGCTATTTATTAGTGCCCGCAGTTATTACATACAATATACAATAATGACAGAGTTAACAGAGACACGTCCGTTCTCTGTAGCATATAACAGAAAAGAGAGCGAGGATAGGTATACTTCACGACAGGTGCTGTGACGTATACCATGTGTTCGGAGGTAGCAGGGCAATTCGTGCCCAGTACCTCCAGGACCACCACACAACCTTTATCAAGTACTCAAGAGTAATCTCCCATGCAGGGTCAACGATGCGTTTGAAAACTATAATTAGATTGACTCTTCCAAGATTTCAATTTTTATCAAAAAGTGCAAGGTCAAAGTGACAGTTGAAAAAGTAGGTTTGTATTTTAAATTATTTATTTCATTGTATAGTTTTCAAAAAGTCATGCTCATCTCTTCGTAATCCTTTAATTAATTTATAATTCAAGATGAAATTAGGATATTATCCTATTTTTCATACAATACTGTCTGTTTAAGAGAATAACTTAATTATATCGGAAAACTAACTGAATGAGCATCACTTTTGAGAAAGTATAGATACGTAGGGACACCATTAAACATTGTGCAGTTAATGTTTTGTTTGCCTTGCCCTAGCACTTTTTGGTTACATTTGACATCTCATTTTTTGACTTAAAATCGGAGCCCACGTGACTTCAGGGGGTCATATGATATCAAAAAATACCAATGTGAAAAGCGATGGACATACTCTTCAAGATAACAAATAACTATTTTAACTAGAGCGTCTTGCTAAAAAAAAAAACTGTTAAACATTAAACGTATCGGATTCCGTGAGTTTTTATAGAAAATGTTGCCTTAACTGTACTGCGAAGCTTAATTTTGATACTTTTCTATAACTTAGTAATAAGTTGTCCTTTTCTTCTTACTGAATGTTGATTTTACGGGAGTTTCATCAAAGATATTTGATTTTTCCTATTACAATATTATTGCTTTTTATGTGATTTTTTAAGAATCTTTATATAGTTTTTACCTTGGAGTGAATGCGAAACGTCAAGATTCTTCTGAAAACTAAATGATTTCTTTCCTTTTGTCTCTGTAATAAAAAACAAATACTTATAAAAACCAACAGCTTCAGAGGATAAATTGTTTTACGGTTGTTATTATTCAATGTTTGATTTATTCTATTTCTAGCAAACTCTAGTCATTGTAAACGTTTATATCATAGATATATGTACTAGAAATAGGAAAATACATTTTACTTTTAGTTGTTTTTAAAATATTGCAACTCAGCTTCTTTCCGTTTAAAATATTGGCTATTTCCAAATCCCATATATACTGAAATGTTTTGCTACATGTGTACTAGACATTGTTTCTCGAAGATCCACAATAAAGAATATTTTATAAAATTTGCATGAAAAAAATTGAAAATTAAAAAAATATATATATTAAAAAATAACTGTGACTTTTGACATCAGAATTAATAAACTAGAAAGTCTGCTATTGCAAGCAATTGCGTATGTCGCCCCGAACTGGACAAGACTTTCATTTTTTGCATCACTAAAAATATTACCTTTAGATCAACTTGGGGAAACATCAATTCGTATCAGTCCTTTCGGAATTTTGATTTTAAAATCAAAGTTGCAGAATTTTAACTTTCCCCTGTTTTCCATGGCAATAATCGATTAAATGAAAATTTTAAATGCAAATAGCACAACTACAATTTTAATTACTAATCACTGAAATAAAAAAAAGTTTCATGACGAATGTTCAAGGGACCAGAAAGAACACTCGTAAACAAAAAATTGTCGCTTTTTGAAGGTTTCCATGGCAGCGGTAGACATATTGAAATTAAATGACCACATAACATAACTACAACCAATAATCATCCATTGAGGAAAGTATTGATTGGTACATCCATCTCTAAGAAACAGCCTGGATAACAATAACATACGTTCAATCGCAATATGTCACCCCCGACTTCGTTCGGGGCGACATAACTAGAAAGTCTGCTATTGCAAGCAATAGCGTACTATATAGCGTACCTGAACTGCACAAGCTTTCATTTTATGTATCACTAAAACAATGCCCTTTAGTTAAGCTTAAAGAACCATCAATTCGTATCAGTCTATTCAGTACTTCGATTTCAAAATCAAGGTTACAGAATTTTCACTTTCCCCTGGTTTCCATGGCAATAATCGATTTGAAAAATTTTAATGCGAATCGCACAACTATAATTACTAATCACTAAAATAAAAAAAAAATATGACGATTGCTTAAGGGACAAGAGAGAACACTCTCAGACAAAATTCGTCGCTTTTGCAGGTTTCCATGGAAACGGTAGCCGTTTTGAAACTGAGTGACCACACAACACAGCTACAACCAGTGATCGTCCGTTGAGGAAAGTATCCGGTAGATTGGTCCAGCCATCTCCGACAACAGACTGGAGAACAAAAACATTCGTACAATCGCAATATGTTGCCCCCAACTTCGGTCGGAGCGCCATCATAAGAAAAACATCACAATGAATAGATTAAAGTTTGTCTTGTGTCTTGTGTAAATAAAGGCACTTGAAAAAAGTCTGCTAACAAGGTTCATTGTGTAAAAAAAAACGTATTCCTTTTAAAAGGGTAAGATTTTAGGGTTAAGAATGAGAACTTTGAATTAATTTAAAAATACATTGAAGAGGGCTGGGCGGTTGTTGCCATTTTTTGACTATATTGATCTCCTTAGATATAAAAAAAAATACATATAAATATAAAAAATAAAACTAACTTTTTCATCCTTTCCAAATGAGATTTGACAGTTTAAGATAAAATATCAAAAAATATGTTTCTGATGAAAATGTAAGATAAGAGATGCACAATGGCAATATGTAGTAAAGATTCTGTGAAAGTTTCATCAAATGTCATTCAGTTGTATGAGAGGAGTAAATGCTTTTGTGGATAAGAGATGGGTTCCCTAGAGCGTAACAGACAGATGGACAGACGGACGGACATACCAATTACTATATACCCTCCCACTTTTCAAGTTGGGGCTAAAATGATAAATAGTTTCATCCTTTAACACTTTACAACTTACTGAACTGTTATGCAACATACACTGAATGTTCACGTCATGGGAACAGAAATTTACCATTTCCCCGCAAGCACCTTTTAGTGTGGTACACGTTTCTCTATAGTTTAGCGTAAATAATATTATGACGCTATATTTCAATACAAAAATAACTTTTCTTATTTGATGAGATTTTTACAAGCATAAAAGAAAAGTCAATAGTCATTAAAGTAAGGATTAAATGAACTTTTTTAAGTGCGTGAAAATGCGTGATTGCGGGGAAACGGTATATGCGTGATTTTACGTTAGAAATAGGAAATGGTATATGCGTTAAAATGCGTGACTGCGGGGAAGGGGGTTAAACAGGTCATACAATTAAATGTTCGAATAAGTAAATGGTATATGACAATTGTTTAAAAAAGAGTCTTGCACGATATGTATAAACGAACATATACTGAGTATTTGGCAAATATTTTTCATGAAAAGGAAAGTTGTTGTTTAATCCATCAATACTAGTATTTTAAAAATTCAAAGGTTCACTAAAAGTCGGTATAACAAACAATTTAATTGTCCATTGCAAGAATTACCTAGGTATCATTGTCACTTTCCTCAATATGTCGCATAAGCAATACATTGTTTTTTTTTTTTGTTTGTTTGTTTTTTTTACTAAAAACAAGTATGCGAATTTCTATCAATATGCCTGTAAGCATCTGTATTTTAATTTTTATTTCTTCTCAAAGGCTCAAAATGAGAATTAACAAATTTGACAAATTCAAATTTAAAAAGTATTTTTACAACTTATACCTTGCACAGGAATTTCGCAAACTTTCAAAAATAATCATTCAATAGATATAATTTTCAATTTGTGCTTATTGTCCAGATTTTTCATGCATCTTTTTTTTGTGCATATTTTATATCGGCTGATTTCTAGAAATGGATCCAATGCCGATTAATTTTTTTTCCATTTTTTTAAAAATTAATTTTAATATTTTCAGGCTCCCATTATTTTTTTTAAAAATAAAAATGAGATCGTTTAAAATCGTTTGTAATAAGTAGACTGAGTACAGAATTTATCCCTGGAAACAAAGCTTTTATCATCTTTTAAATAATTTCAATAAAGAAAAAAAGGAGAAGAAAAAATCATGGAAGTAATCCATAACTGTACAACTTACAGAATGATGTATTCAGTATTTTTATATAAAGGCTTTCTTCGCGTACTAGTATTACTTAAGTTAATAAAAGGGATGCCTTAATATTTTGGAAAATGAAGCCCGATCGAGAGACTCTCCGATGTTTTGCAGTCGGTAATAACCTTCAACCCCTTTAGCCAGTAATTAACCCCTCCTCCCTGTGCCCAGTAGCATAATTCGGTCGAATATTTATTGTTCATGAGGGGTGCCTTATAATTAATCACAGGCACCTGAATTTTTATCAGTAAGTCTCTAAATTAGACAAATATCGAAACATTCTACCCCCTCTATATATAAATACACAACGTGTGCAACGTCATTTTGACCACCTGTTCGACTAGGCTTCAATTTAACACATAAATCGGATATGCCTACAGGTTTTCGTGTTGCATTGGGTTTTAATATGATATTTCTCGCCATACATTTCTTCCTAAAGTTTAAATCTAACGTGTTGATAATGTTATCAGCTAAACTTCATGCTGACTTTGAATTTCGTCACAGGGCCCGATCGCCATCAGCTGATGTCACGGAAATTTAATCTCAACATCAAATGCTCCTATACATAAACTTTTTTTAATACAACAATTATAAATTTATTTCATTGACAAACAAAATCAGAACAAAATTAAAAACCGAGAGATTATGTTGTTTTGATAGTCTAGATTTTATTTAACATATGTTATATGTGTTAGCAACAAACCATAGGTACTAGGTAGAGGCTTTGTTGAAGTTTCCGTTGTCGATAGGTAGCGCCTTATGGAAGTTTCCGGTGTCGATAAAAATGGGACACATGCCATAAAGCGGTTAGCGAAGCTAACCGCTTAAAAATTAAACTTTTCACAGATGACTACTAACTTTAGATAAATATTCCTCAATAAAATGATAACAGGACACAATAGTATCCCTTGGTTCAAAATTGTCTTTGAGTTTATAATATAGTTGAAAACATACCATCTCTTATTCGTAGAAAGTGTTGCTAGAATCCCACAGTGCATTTGCGAAAATGATTATTCTACATATTCGCACGAAACCTAACCCACTGTTTTATATTTTATAATTTAATCCGATATATTTCTTCAAACGATATTTATCTCACGAATCTAGCAGCAATTTCCACATTTTACAGGACACAGTCTTTGGATCTGTAGCAATCTAATGTTTTAAAGCATTTAACTTAGTCTTGTTCTATTTCATAATTATTTTCATAAATAGCAAAGGACAGGCTGATCAGAATATGTAAATAGCTGATTGTCTTTGATAGAAAATATAACAATCAAAATAAATCAGAAAAACACAATTTAACTCCATGTAAATCACAAGCAACTAGTTTTAATTGTAACGGGGGCCGTTACAAATGTTCCCCAAAAGATCCTCAACTCCCTTTTTGTGCAAATTTCCTTTAAAACTGTTTTATTATGATCAGTATTGCAGAATTTCACAGAAGAATATTTTAAAAGCTATGATGATATCAACTTTTTGTTATTTAATACATTGCACGCAAACGCAAGCGCGTGCAATTGCAAGGTGATCATGGTATGTTGTCTAAACCATAACCATCTTTACATTCCAAGAATCAATAAAAAAAAATAAAAATGTTACCGTTTCTCAAATACATTGTTCATTTTACGCATTGTGCGTGCGTAAGTGCATATAAGCACGTCCTTGCATTCAATTTTGATAGTAGTATCATTTAAGAATCCATTATACCTATTCGTATTCTAAATTTCATCCTGTTTTGTTGAGAAACAAGAATGTTAAAGGCATTTAAACTTTCAGCCAATCAGATTGCAACACACGTGGATTTACGTGCTTTCGTGATAATTCTGATATATTATGCTGTAGATCTTCATAATGTATGACTATGTTCAAAGGATTATGACGTAAATCAAGAAAGATATTGAGACTTTAGTTTGAGCCAATTAGAGCGAAGCACACGTGCATGCGTGTAAGATCTTGCTATTTTGACTATGTCATCTTCTCTATAATACCAGTATATCCATACATTATGAGTTTCAAAAAAAAATCATCAAGAAATAGAAAAGTTACGGCTTTATCCATTCTATTGTTAATTTCACATGTTGCACTTTCACGCTCTTGCCAGCACACGTGCATGTACGTGCTTTAATGAAAATTCTTATATATCATGTCATAGATTTTCATAATGTGTGACTAAGTTCAAAATTTTAAAGGATTATGACGTAAAGCAAGAAAGATATTGACACTTCAGTTTCAGCCAATCAGATCGAAGCGTGAGATCTTGCTATTTAGACCATGACATCTTATCTGTACTACAAATACGATTCTCGATCGCGGCGCCGCGTCATACCTAAGACGTAAACATAGGTAGTGACTGTTCCTTCGCCAAGCGCTCGTCACTAGAAGTGAAAGTCAGGTGTCTTTCGGATATAACCTTAAAAACGTAGGTCCCGTGTGACGGTAGGTGATGGCACGATAAATAACCCTCACTGCTCAATGGCTCTGAGTGCCGAGAATAGGTCTAAATTTGAAGCTCTTCACCGGCATACGGTGACGTCTTCATATCAGTGAAAAGTTCTCGAGAGGGACGTTAAACAATATACAATCAATCAATCAATCAATAGCTAGGAACACGGATCACACACCAAGAACTGGCCGTAAGCGTGTTACCACACCCAGACACGACTGTTAAATCCTTCTTTAACACCTGTATTCCTACTGTAAATCACGTTTTATTCGCGAGAACTTTATTTTCGCGTAATTACGCGAGACCTTGAGCTCACGAAAATTTCATTCTAGCGTATAAAAGTATTCCTTACGATTATATATAGGAAAACAGCAATTCGTGAAAAATATGTTTGCTAATAAAGAGTCAACGGTTATTACGCGAAAATAAGGTGTTGCAAAAATTCAGTGATCTACAGTATTTAGAAATTCTATCGTACCTCTATTAAAATTTACCCTTTGAAAAGTGTACGAAAAGGCCAGGGCTCTCAATTATTTGTGCAAAAGATGCTACAATGATTAGGATTTCAATCGATTTAAGTTGGCTTAATTTAGATCAGTCATTTGCGTGTGTTTACAAAGCTAAGTATTGCGCAATGACTTGCAGGGTCATTGCATATAATATTACGTATGAAAAATAGCATCATCGCAAACCACGGCCAAACTGTACGATCATCTTCCATCTGGAGAGAGCTACATATTTATACAAACTACGACCGTGACTTGAGACGAAAGAAAAATAGACGCCGGAAAATATTTTTTTCTTGTTTTTCTTTTTCTCTATTTTTTTCGAGCAGTATACGAGGGTTGTCCGTAAAAATCGTGGACAAAGCGTTTTTTCTCAAAAAATAATGGGCGCCGCTGATGAAATTTCTCGCAGGTATTTATTTATCATATTTTGGAGTATCTGAATTCTTTTGATAAAATATCAAATTACATTCCGATAAAAACTTTGAATATACATTGTCACATATGCATGTACCAAGAGAAATTTCCAAATTTCTTACGCATGATCACACCCTATTAAAACCGCAAACGATACATCGAGCCTGAAACACATACGATCTCTCACGTTATATAAAAGATATAACTAACTTTAGAAGACGATTAACAATACAATTGATTTATCTACACGTTCCAGTCGCTTAACTTCTTGAACAGTAATGAGCAGTTACAACATAAATTTTCAGAGGTCTTAATTTAAGTGACAGATGCAGAAAAAAGAAAAAAAAACATTTTTCTAATATTCCCAAGTTTATATTCATAATAATTAAACTTTAAACGATATGATGCAAAATGTCTCGAAAATATGATTCGTGTCCTAGATTTCGACCCCTACTGAGCTTCCATATTGGACTTTTATGAAAAAAAATTAAATCCACTGTACAATTCAGCAATGTGTCGTTTATCATCGCTGAAAATTTCAGCTCTCCAGCTAATGTCGTTTTTGAGTTTACTCACGGACAAGGAGACACTCTAAAAATCACTGAAAGGTCGATAACTTCCGACCGGAAGGGATTTTTTCAAAATTGAGTCGTGGGTACAAACTTAAGATAGAAACGAATAATCTCTAAAAATTTGAAAAAAAAAATCGATCGAGCCATCTTCGAGAAAACTTCTCCACAAAAATTGTAAAAAAAAAAAAAAAAAAGGAATAATTAAAGAGAAAAAGAAACAAGAAAATAATAGTAGGGTCTTCCGTTGGAGACGGGAGACCCTTATAACAATAATAATAATAACTAGAAACTCTTGTTGCTACAGCAACAAATAAGGTCTTCCGTTCTCCTCTTTTATCTGTAAGAAGAATATTTTTGTATTAAAAAAAAAATGCAAAAAAAAAAATATGAATTTCTCCATCTGGTCTCTATCCCAAAACCATTAGTATGAAAGTCGGACACGCTAACCACTGAGCCACCAACTTCCAGAACATTTCAGGTATTTTGTAAGCTTAGTATTTTAAGGTTGAAGGAAATAGTTTCTAAGTGAAAGAAATAGTTTCGTAGTAAGTCCCGGTCAAATTTCTTAAAAAACTGAGATATTGGCTGTTTGATGTGATATTGTATGTAGGAAAATGATTAGAATAATTATGGGACACATTTGCAGTGAAGCAATGACACTTAGCATATACAGAGTTGTAAAGCGAAACTAATACACGTGGTCAGTTGCAGAGTAAAGTCAAAATCCCAAGAAAAAGAGTGAGTGAGTCATGGGCATTTTTTCAACACCATATCGTATCAAGCGGGGTAACTGCAATTGACCTATCTCAATTGCGTGGAAATTCAATTGATATGAAAAATCGTCATTTCCGAGTTTCAGCCGATTCATATTTA